>NC_142944.1:47150753-47153253 GCF_046866305.1 Octopus bimaculoides | reverse complement strand
ATCTGTTGAACATAGAGTTCCGTGTTGACTGTTTGGTTCCGTTCAAGTAATTCGTAATGGATAATCCCTCCTCAGTCCCACCATATGCACAACATCGTTTTACGCGGATGAAGATCTTGCTTCACGGGCCGTGTCACTTGTTTACCTGAGCTAAGCCATTCCTTACACTGCTTCATATTGATGTACAGGCACCATTTTTCGTTGCCAGTAACGATTAGGTAAAGAAATCGTTGCTTGTGTCCATGAGTTGAGCGGTGACGAACAAGCAAACCAGCGGAGATTGTGACTCGTTGATTTTTTTCTCTGCCAGTTCCTTTGTTGTCTGACGAGAATTTTCGTGCAAAATTTGGTATAATCGCCCTTCATCGAACTCAACTGGACGACTAGAACGAGGTGCGTCTTTGAGGTCAAAATTTTCATTTTTGAACTTGGCATACCAATCACGAGTGGATCTTTCAGCTATGGCACCCTCTCCATACACAGCACAAATATCACGAGTAGCTTTTGCGGCCTTAGAACCCCGATTAAAAGCAAAAAGAAGGTGTCGAAAATGCTCGTTTTTCTTAACTTGACATTCCATTTTAATGATCTGAAAATAAACAAAATTAACTAAAATTAACTAGAAAACAAACAAAATTGTTTCCAAAATGATTCAAAAATAGAATTCTCGAAAAAAATAGATTCCATAATTTAAAAACGCAATAAATTCCAAAATTTAAAAAAACGGCGGGAACTTAGTTGCCAACCCAATATTAACCACTATATATATATATATATATATATATATATATATATATATATATATATATATATATACATATTGTTGTGTCTAAGGAAAATCATTATGCCAGTATTATGCATGCATGCATACATACATACATACATACATACGCAAGCACACGCACACGCTAGCACGCCTCAGGAGCTCTTTAGAGGTAGTGGAATTAATTCTTGCTACCTGGGCTACCTAATTAGTTGGGGTGGGTGGATGTACGGAAACTAATCGCTAGAATAGAAATAGTTTGTAGAAAATTTAGAGAGCTTCACCAAATGTTGGCAACCAAATGTTTCTGTCCCCGTTTGAATGGAGATTGTATGATGCATGAATACGAACAACAATGCCACATGGTAGTGAGTCGTGAGTCCTGAATGCAGAAGACACGCAAAGGCACGAGAGAAAAGGGAGCTAGTATGCTTCGCTGGAGGTTCAATGTGATTGTACATGTGCCACAAAGTGGATTGAAAGAGAAGTTGCGTATAATAGGAATTAGATCCGTGTGCAAGGGGAAAGACTGCGCTGGTTTGTTCATGCGTATAGATGTAGAGAGTTGCAAACAAAAGTTCCACTCACTTAAATTAGATGAAAATTGTGGAAGAGAGAGATTGAGAAAGACATGGGACGAAGTATTGAAGACCGATGTCGAGCCACTGAGCATTACGAAGGAGATGACAAAAGATCGAGCTGTTCTCAAGAAGATCTGTCCGATACAGCAGAATTGATACCAGTGTTGGTGCCACATAAAAAGCACTGGTGTTGGTGTCACGTTAAAAGCAGTGGTGTTGATGCCATATAAAATGCACCCGGTACACTCTCTAGAGTGGTTGGCATTAGGAAGGGCATCCAGCCGAAGAAACCATGCTAGAACAGACAATGGAGCCTGCACGGCTCCTGGCCTAACTAGCTTTGGTCAAACTGTCTAACTCATGCCGACATGGAAAAACGACATTAAATGATGATAATGATAAGAGTGGCTATGTAGTGAGAAGCTTGCTTCCCAAACACATGGTTCTGGGTTCAGTCCCACTGCGTGGCACCTTGGACAAATGTCTTCTACTATAGCCTCGGGACGACCAAAGCTTTGTGAGTGGATTCGGTAGACGGAAACTGAAAGAAGCTCGTCGTATATATATGTATATATATATATATATATATATATATATATATATATATATATATATATATATATATATATATATATATATATATATATACATATATATATATATATATATATATATATATATATATATATATATATATATATATATATATATATATATATATATATATATATATATATATATATATATATATATATATATATATATATATATATATATATATATATATATATAATATATATATATATATATGTGTGTGTGTGTGTATGTATGTATTTGTGTGTCTGTCCTCCTACCATCGCTTGTCAACCGATGTTAGTAGGTTTACGTTCTCGTAACTTAGCGGTTCGGCAAATAAAAAACCCCGATACAATAAGTACTAGGCTTACAAAGAATAAGTCCTGGGGTCGACTTGTTCGACTAAAGTCGGTGCTCCAGCATGGCGACAGTCAAATGACTGAAACAAGTAAAAGAATAAAAGAATAAGATATACATATGTGTGTGTGTTTGCGCGCGCGCGTAGACATCTATGTCCTCACACACCGATTATATATGCCACATAATTGTTGAATAAGTGATGCAGTTAATAAATAGTCAT
>NC_142944.1:47140753-47143253 GCF_046866305.1 Octopus bimaculoides | reverse complement strand
TATGTAAATTGTTTTGGAAATTATGGGGGATCGCTGAAAAAAGCATATTTATCCTTTTCTTTCAATTGCAATAATAACGATATTAGTATTTTTGAAACTATAGTATCAAATACATATGTGTATGAAATATCAATGAATGATATTGTGATGGGAAATGCAAAAAGAAAAAAAAAAACGTTTTTAAAACAGTCCATATTTTTGTAGTTCAAGAATTGCGATTTATGACAAAATGTCCTCTAGAATTAACCAGAGCTAATAATGACAAACTTTCATTACTAAATATTGTTAAACACACCTCTGCAAATGCAATGTACATATGAAATTCACTTTAAATACAACGAACAACCGGCAGTGGGACTATTTTTAGTAGAATCCCAAATAGGGCTCATAGCAGGCAATGGGTTTATTTCATACCCAGTTTCATTTTGTGATTCGTTTTGTATTATATGAAGTCCAATGGCGATAAAATATCAGCTACGCGCTTGCAAAGATGAAAGTAGATCAGAACAATGAGGCTGAACGTGAGGCGGCCATCACCTGACAAGATGAGGAAATCACCATCATTTGCATGTATATATGTGCGTATGTATTAGAAAAGGAACCGGTTTCTAACCTAGGTCCTTCAGTGGAAATTTAAACAACGTCCACAAAACATTTGTGCATGTTTGTGTGTATATGTGCAATATTTAAAGTCAAGTGAGTGTGAAGATATGTATGTTTTGCTTTATGTGTTTATTCTCGTGCATATATCTACATATCTAGACATGTACACATATACATTTTGCACGTATGAGTGTGTATACATGTGTGTATGTATACGCATATATATATGTGTGTGTGCGTCCGTGTGTGTGTGTGTGTGTGCGTCCGTGTGTGTGTGTGTGTGTGCGTGCGCGTCCGTGTGTGTGTGTGTGTGTGTGTGTGTGTGAGGTATAACACACAGCTTAACTTAATAGCGCAACTGTATATCTGATGTGTATGGATTTCGCTGTGTATATTCAATTATATTAAGCTATTTTGCTTGCTTTGATAATGCTGAAGCATCTTCAAGTTTAATCGATTCTAAAACTAGCAATACCAGTAGGCTTACTGTCATTTATAAAACAAACATGAAAAACCCAGATCCTGGAGAGGAAATCTAACTGGGAACAGAAATAGACGCAATCCGTTATCAATGTCGAGTTTTATATTCAATTTCAAAATTTAATGCCGTTTAGATAATTTACTTCGTCATACTTCATCGCCAGACTCTATAACTTCCTTTACAGGCAATTATTTTAACAATTTTTACATACGTTGCTATTCCAGCAAAAACAATCGCAACCTACGAAGGAATTGAATCTGTTCTGGTTCATACGCTCATCTCCCTCGAGTCAGGCTTTAAGAACCTTAAAAAAAAAATGGAAGAATATATTTCATATTGTAATCCTAGCTTTGAAAAAAAATGAAAGAAAGGCGACAGCTGGAATGCATTTAAACATAGTTCCTGTGAATCAGGCGTGACGTGCAACAAAAGAATAATGGAAAGATATATAATAACAACAATAATAATAATAATTATAATAATACTAATAATAATAATACTACTACTACTACTACTACTACTACTACTACTACTACTACTACTACTACTACTACTACTAATAATAATAATAATAATAATAAAAACAACGACAAAGGACACAATGTATAATTTATTCCTAGATACACAAAAACTGTGAAAACATATAATGGGATTGAGAGTTACAGTAAGAACGTCTTTAGGTATGCATTGTTGTGCTCGATTAAAGCTGACCTAAAGTTAAGACAGCTACAACGAATTAACAATCGGAAAATTAATTACCTTAATTATGAATTTGGGGGGGAAATTTGTAAACATGGCGTATGTATTAATGGCTTTTCGCTTTCTTACTTTCATCTGATTCATCGAAAGAAAACTCTAATCAACGCAAGCTACTTCGAATGCTCGAATGAAAAAATTACTTAAAAGTAAACGTGTGTGTGTGTGTGTGTGTGTGTGTATGTGTGTGCGCGTGTGTGTGTGTGTGCGCGGCAAAAGCTTCCAAAGAGTGAAGCACTTAATTAAGTATTACCCTAGACGTAATTAGAATCCCAATGAACGACAATCACTCGATATCAAAATATGCTATAATACAAACAAAATAACTCACCATAAACAAAGACACAAAGAAACAACTGAAAGAAATATCAGGATCAAACAGTTTAATGAGGAGAAAAGGATAAGATGTATGGCTAGAACGAAGAAAATGAGTAGAGAAGTAAGACGCGCGTGCGCAGCACTCGCGCAAACACACACATACACATTCTCACACAAGCACAAATATATAACTACAGTATATATATATATATATATATATATATATATATATATATATATATATATATATATATATCTTAGCTTAAAAGCTACCCTACTGAGCGGCTTTTAAGCTAGCTCCTGTGGAGGGCTCTTCATTTTGTTTGAAATTTAGTATTTTTT
>NC_142944.1:47080753-47135753 GCF_046866305.1 Octopus bimaculoides | reverse complement strand
TGAATTATACTGTCATTGAACATTCCTCAGGCGGTTATATCTTAACTTAATACTCAGTTTGTATAAGCGTGACACAGTTTAAATTGCAGAAGCAATCCACTCGACGTATTTCTATGCTTTGTTCCACTATCCAATTACACTCACAAGCTTCGGGGCAAACCAAAGGCAAGGAAAGCAACATCAGTACAAACTAACAGGTATTGGGGTAAAAACCGACGCATCCGTAGTTGTGAGGCAAATTTTTACCCACTATTTTATACGGAGCCTATACATACACATCTTATATATAAATGGCAGCTTCTGTCTTTCTGTCTGTTACCATCTTGGTACCTATACCAGCGAACCAATCTTCATAAAACTTTGCATACATGTTAAAACTAACATCCAGTTCAATTGTAGAGTAAATGGATTTCAATAGAAATCGAGAATGGGCCCCCTATGGGGATTGGGTTATATGATAAAATGAGAAGGTTGCAAAGAGTGTTAAGTTGAGGGAAATGTGGTGGCATAATGAGGGTGGCTGATATCAGGGAAGGAGAGGGGACAGGAAGAGACAGAGAGACAGGAAGAGACAGAGAGACAGGAAGAGACAGAGAGACAGGGAATGTGAGAGAGAGGGAGAAAGGGAGAACGAGAGACAGGGACAGAGCAGGAGAGAGAGAATGTGTTTACTGAAGGGAAGAGCGAATTTTTAATGCTTTCTTTAATTTTTACCTATCAGTTAACGCATGTATGTGCGTTGGTGAATTAACTATCATATTAAGATTTATTAAAACTTCACCAACGTACTAAAACAATAAAACTGTAGATAATGTCTTTCATTTTGTTCCATAGCTAAAACTGTTTCATTCTTAACATAAATTTAAAAATAACACACAACCCAAACTAGAAAACGTAAGAATACAAAAAAAAACAAAAAAAACATTCAGAGAAGTTGTTTATTTAGAGTGCACCTTCAATACTATTTATATGCAATGGTTCAGAAAAATATTCAGTTTCATCTTCCAATTTTCAACGCCTGTAACTCTTTCTCTACTTTTGTAAGGTCTTCCCCGTTGCTGTCACACTGTAAAATTTTAAAAATTACGTCGAAATTTTCAGATTTGGTAATTGAAAAAATGTTCTACATGAAGTCTGATTTTGTTATTTATTTGTTCCAGAAAAAATTGCTGTAAAATGTTACTGGGGTTTAAAGTTTAACCAATTTACCTAATCAGAAAGCAGGATTTGAAAGCTGGCATTTTCTGCATGATAGTTGCCGTTCATAAAATGAAAGCAAAATCATTACGCGGAAGAATTTTTATTAAACAAACGAAAGCATAGCATTACGACAACCAAAGTTGTTAGAATTTCTGAAGTTTTAATGAATAAAGTCATATGAAACGGTCGAACAAACATGTAAATAATTTAAAAAGGAAAAAGATCGTCAACGGAGTTTTTTCGCGAAAAATTGCACAAATCTTTCCTGATCAAATCTATCTGTCGGGGAAGGCATGCTCTGACAATGGAATAAACAAAGGTTTATACTTTTAGTAGTGCAAAAATTTACTATTCTTTAAAGAGTATGGTATTGACAGGGACTTCGACGTTTCGGTTAGCTAACCCATCATCGGAACAGAGAAAGAGAGAGATGGGGAGGGAGAGAGACCGGAGTAAAGAGATAGGGAGATAGGTTATTTGGAAGAGATAGGTAATTTGGCAGGTAAATACAGTTTGGCTCGAGACATATTTTCAAGATGTACAAAATAAAGACCATAAAATAAAAGAAGAAAAATTGTCACGTCCTATCTTGCTGTATTTAGTGTTTCATGTAAATATATGTCTCTGTGATGATCCACCCTACTACCTCTATAAGAGCTCAACACGGCGCTCAAAAAGGTGGAGTTGAATAATGTCATATTCATTTGAGTACTACTCCATGTTATCTATACTGAGCTTAGTTTGCTTTCATATCCACTCACACTGTCTCTGTGTGTCTGGCTGTCTACCAGTCTGTCTGTCAGTCTGTCTGTTTGTCTTTTCTCCCCGTTCTCTCTCTCTCTTTATATATATATATATATATATATATATATATATATAGTGTTTTATTTGTTTCAGTCATTTGACTGCGACCATGCTGGAGCACCGTCTTAAGTCGAACAAATCAACCTCAGGAATTATTCTTTGTGAGCCTAGTATTTATTCCATCGATCTGTTTTGCCGAGCCTCTATGTTACGGGAACGTAAACACACCAGCTTCGGTTGTCAAGCAATGTTGTGGACACACACACACACACATATATATATGACGGGATTCTTTCAGTTTCCGTCTACCGAATCCACTCACAAGGCTTTGGTCGGCCCGAGGCTATAGTAGAAGACACTTGCCCAAGGTGCCACGCAGTGGGACTGAACCCGGAACCAGGTGGCTAGTAAGCAAGCCTCTAACCACACAGCCACTCCTGCGCATTCTTTTATACTTTTTCCTGCTATTCGTTTCAGCCATGCGGTCATGCAGCAGCACCACCGTGTCTTGAAAGACTTTAGTATGCAGCCAACCAGTTGTCTGTACTTTGGTGCCCTTGATAATGTGCATATGTTGTGATGCATCATTGCACTTAATGTACACACACACACACACACACACACACACACACACATATATATATATATATGTACGTATACATATACATATGGAGGGTGTTGTTATTGTTGTGTATACTATTATATATTATAATATATAAATAATTTTGTTTAAAATTTGTTCACTACGTGATAAGGGGGATAGCCAAATTATTTTTAGGGCACTATCTTTGTATAATTTTATCTATTCATGTTTCTTTTGTTCTTTTTTTTTGTTTTTTGTTCGTTTATGTTTTGTTTTTCTTTGCCAACAGGTAAAAGCCTGTTGGAATTATGGAGTGAGTACCACCCACTACAAATTGAACGAGGAAGTAGCAGAAAGAGTGACATACAAGTTAAGAAATATTACATTCTCCCACGCCCACCCCGTTCTTCTCATGCGACAGCTGGGCAGGATGGCTGTAGGAAGCGATGCGTGTACGAAAATAACAAACAACAACAACAGAAATGTTAACAACCACGGTATCAATAGAATAGGACAACAACTCTAATAACCCTTCCTATTGGAAGCACAAGGCCTCAAATTTGGGGGAAGGGATTAAATCGATTACATCGACCTCAGTGCGTAACTGGTACTTAATTTATCGACCCCGAAATAATGAAGGGCAAAGTCGACCCCGGTGGCATTTGAACTCAGAACACGAAGACAGACGAAATGCCGCGTACTAACGATTCTGCCAGCTCGCCGCCTTCAATAACTTTAATAACGAGAACACCAAAACACAAACAACAACGGCACTAACAGCAGCAACAGTAGCAGCAGCAGCAGCAGCAGCAGCAGCAGTAGCAGCAGCAGCAGCAACAGCAGCAGTAACAGTGATAACAGCAGCAGCAACGGAAGCATCGACAGTAACTACAACAACACCAATAACACCACCGCCACCAACACCACCACCAAAACCACCACCACCACCACCACCACCATTACCACCACCACCAAAACCACCACCACCACCACCACCACCATTACCACCACCACCACCATTACCACCACCACCACCACCATTATCAACACCACCACCATTATCACCACCACCACCATTATCAACACCACCACCACTATTACCACCACCACCACCACCAACAACAACAACAGCAACAACAACAACGACAGTAACAACGACTAAAGCCATAGCAACAGCAAAATAATGACGAGGACACAATATATGGGGCAAGCGATTCCATGGACAGGCAATCTTTTGCTGGATTGCGGTGAACGCAACAAAATATTCCTCATAACAACTGCCGGCCTACATATAAACATAAGATAAACTTTTAATGCTGGCTCTGAATTCTACAGAAAATCTGTAGATAAACATAAAAATGAAAACAATGCACTGCTAACACAAAAAGTAAGACAGTATTGGCTAACGAGCCTTTAATATAATTCGTAGTATAGGCGCAGGAGTGGTTGTGTGCTAAGTAGCTTGCTTACCAACCACATGGTTTCGAGTTCAGTCCCACTGCGTGGCACCTTGGGCAAGTGTCTTCCACTATAGCCTCGGGCCGACCAAAGCCTTGTGAGTAGATTTGGTAGACGGAAACTGAAAGAAGCCCGTCGTATATATGTATATATTTGAGCGTGTTTATGTATGTGCATATGTTTGTGTGTCTGTGTTTGTCCTCCCAGCATCGCTTGACAACCGATGGCGGTGTGTTTACGTCCTCGTAATTTAGCGGTTCGGCAAAAGAGACCGATAGAATAAGTACTAGGCTTACAAAGAATAAGTCCTGGGGTCGATTTGCTCGACTAAAGGCAGTGCTCCAGCATGGCCGCCGTCAAATGACTGAAGCAAGTAAAAGAGTAAAGAGTAAAGAGAGAGAGAGAGAGAGTGTATTGTGATTGCAGAACCGAAATATTGTGTCCCTTCCGGCAGTTTATATGTATGCACCTTTTTCTAGAAATGCGTTTAATATGTAAATTGCTTCATCTAATAGTGTAATACCGTTAAACTTTGTGGTTGTTTAAACAATGTATTCGCGGATAGTTAATGGGTTGAATGTGGTACTGAAGAAATAGCCAGGAGTGCTGAAATATGCATATACAGCCATTAGTTATTTTTCTATTTTCGATTGCTTTGTTTATGTAGACGTATTCGGACAAGAAGCCGTAACTTTCGCTGCTGGCTCTATAGTCTACAGAAAATCTATGGATGAGCTTAAAAATGAACCCTATCTATCTATACTCTTTTACTCGTTTCAGTCATTTGACTGTTGCCATGCTGGAGCACTGCCTTTTATTCGAAGAAATCGACCCTTGGACTCATTCTTTGTAAGCGTGGTGCTTATTCTATCGGTCGCTTCTGCTAAGTTACGGGAATGTAAGCACACCAACATCGGTTGCCAAGTGATGGTGGGGTGGAGAAGCATAGGCACAAGGACATAAATATGTATACACACACACACACACACACACACACACACATATATATATATATATATATATATATATACACAACGGGCTTCTTTCAGTTTCCGTCTACCAAATCCACTCACAAGGATTTGGTCGGCCCGTGGTTATAGAAAAAAAATTTGCCCAAGGTAGCACGCAGTGGGACTGAACCTGGAACCATGTGGTTGGGAAGCAAACTTCTTTACCACATAGTCACGCCTGTGCCTCCCTTATATATATACATATATATATATATATATATATATATATATATATATATATATATATATATATATATATATATATATATATATATATTCCTCAGCATATCCAAAGCTAGATAAGGGACAACCTGGATACGCTCAATCACCTCCCTGAAACAATAAATAAATACACCTTACTAGTATACTTTGATGTAGTCAACCTTTATTCCAATATCCCTCACAGCCTAGGAATAGAGGCTGGCTAGAGAATTACACCAATGAACTTCCACACCACATCAAAAAAGAATTCGTAATAGAAGAGCTAAAAGAATTCGTAATATAAGGGCTTGGAGTATAACTTCATATTTAATGACAACATCTATCGATAGAATCGGGGACTGCCATGGGCACGCGAATGGTCCCCTCCTTTGCTAATCTAGTCATGGAGTAACTAGAAATCAATCTCTATCGTAAGGTACTAGAAAAATACGGAAACCCATTCTCCCTGTACATAGAAAATAACTGAAAAAGATATCTAGATGATTCTTTGTTACGAAAGTATAGAGAGACTTAAAGAATTTCAAACCTTTCTGAATGGACTTGAATTAAACGTTCAATTTACGATAGAATATAGCCACCAACAACATCCATTCCTCGACATCTTCATTAAGAAATCTAACAACAAAATAGAAACTGACATCTACTATAAGCCTACGGACTCCTAGCAATATCTTGCCACCTCCATTCAACTCTTGCCATCGCAGACACACGAAAATGAATTTCCCTTACAACTTATCAAAAAGGACTTATACTATAGTATCTGATAGAAACACCAGGGACACACGACTACACAAGCTAAATTGATATAGGCTTTCAACGTGCCCTACAACTCAGATACCCCAAACTAAAGAAGGATTTACAACCAAAAGCCCTACCATACATATCCACGCACGACCCCCTAAACAATTAGGCCTTCAACACCATCCTCCATAACATCCCTTTACTAAAAAGGGACCATAGAATAGATCGAATCCTCCAAATACACACCATCATAAAAAGCGAAAGACAACCTTAGTCAATAAAAAGTCTTCTAACACAGGCTCAGATACACTCGTCAACAACATCGAATCCGACAGTAAAAAAAAATGCGGAAGACCTAACTGTGGTACATGTGTCAGCCTAATTGACGGATCGGAATTCTCTTTCAAACACGGTCAACGTTTTACAATGAAAAACAACTTCACATGTGCTTCAGAAAACCCAATATATGTATTAACTTGCTCTGGATGTCAAGAACAACATATTGGTCAAACTAAAAACAGTTTACGTCAGAGGATGACGGTACATAGATCCCAGATTAAAATACGAGAATACAGGAAAATAGGATTAATTGAGCACATCGATATTTGTGCCACTTGCGAACCCAACTTCAGAATTTCCCCCTCTAAAAATTCAGGCACACCTCAACTTATAGTCGGCGCATTAGCGAAGTAGCATACTTTATCACAAAATATAAACCTCTTTTGAATTCCGCCATCGCAGACGGAACTACATCAGGAATTTAGAACATTTCCAACCACTGCTATTATGACCACAGCAGGTATACTTTTAGGTCATCTGACCATTAAAGATTCCACGAACAATTTCCTGTGGCACAGCACTCCTGTACTTTTCTTTTCTTTCTCCTTCTCCCCCTTCTTTCCCTACTCCTACTTCTCTTCCTCCTTCATTTCCTCCTCCTCCTCTTCCTCCATCATCTTCTTCTCTTCCTCCTCCTCCTCTCTCGGTTACCCCTTAAACGATCAACAGTCTGTACCCAAACTATTGCTTCAAATTTACTACTACCTAACTACCTACCAATCAGGCATTCACAAAGGAATAGAAAGAGAGACGGGCTGTCTGAAAACTATGGAAATACTTACCTATTTAAAGACTATGAAAACATCTACAAAATATTTCACATTATTTTTTTCTCAAATGTAATTGTTTATCGTATTTTACTCTTAGTCGAAAAAGTCTAAAAAGACGGAAACCGGTACTAAAATGTACTTCATGATAAAATTATTTTAGTAATTTCTACCTTGTCTTATTGTCCTTATATATATACATACATACATACACACACACACACACACACACACACACACACACACACACACACATATATATATATAAGGAAAAAGACAAGGTAGAAAATGTTAAAATAATTTTATCCCGAAATACATTTTTCAACGGTTAGTACCGGTTTCAGTCTTCTCAACTTTTCCGACTAAAAGTAAAAGAAAGGTGCATATTAATTAAGAAGAAAAAGAATTAAATTGAAGAAAAAATTAAGTGAAATGTTTTGTAAATATTTCCATAGTCTTCAAATAGGTAGGGCATTTTCCTTTCTTCTGTCTGTCTCTCTCTTTTCCTTTGTGAAGGCTCGGTAAGTAATAACAGATATGCTTTTTCTTCTTAATTCATATCCACCTTTGTTTTACTTTTAGTTGAAAAAAAAAATCGAAAAGGCTGGAACCGGTACTAACCGTTACAAAATGTATTTCATGATAAAATTATTTTAGCATTTTCTACCTTGTCTTATATTCTTTATACATATCAACTCGTGTGCTAATTTTCAACCTTCTACACACATATATATATTGTATATATATATATATATTATTATATGTATTTATTTTCTCCTAGTTAATAATTAACTCGGATGAAATAAATTGGTTAATAGATACCAGGGTAGCAAAAATCACAAAATGACTGTGGTGTAACTCCTGTTTATGAGGTAAAAACTCCTTGTTATTTTGGGTACTTGAGTATATATAAATTTAGTAAATGGAGTAAAACGCATATTCTAACTGAATACATTTATTTCCAACATATGTTTCGAAGATTACAAATTATACCTTCCATAGGAATAAGTGATGTTGATAAGAATGTAATCTTCTCTTCAGGGAAATGCATGGGAATGTTCGGTTAAAATGTCTTACGTTTAAGCTGGTTCCCATGCATTTCCATGAAGAGAAGATTACATTCTTATCAACATCACTTATTCCTATGGAAAGTATAATTTGTAATCTTCGAAACATATGTTGGAAATAAAAGTATTCAGTTAGAATATGCGTTTTACTCCATTTACTAAATTTATATATATATATATATATATATATATATATAATGAAGTAGGTTTTGTGAAGCATTGTGAGGTGTAATTTAAAGAATGTAGTTGTATAAAGCCGGAACAGTGCAAGTAATCTACAAATTGAAAAGAAAACACAATAATGTTGCAGTTTACCTTGTATTTCTTTATTTTGGAATGAAGACTCCTTCTTCAAATCATTCAGAAAGCGGTGACTGAGAAAAAGCGGTGGTTGGGAAAAAGCGGTGGTTGGAAAAAAGCGGTGGTGGAGCAACAAACTTTTTCCAACCACTGCTTTTCCGAATGTCTTGACGAAGAAATTATCACTCCGAAATATATAAATACAAAGTAAAACTTTGTTCTGTTTTCTTTTCAATTTGTAGTTTACATTGTACCTCTTGCATTGTTTCGGCTTTACACAACTACACTTTTTAAATATATGTATTTCACATCTCGAGGTTTCACTTCATCCAATGACAACAGCTATTTTAGCCATGGCATCCATTATGTTGATCTTCTTTCGGAAGTATCGTACAGTAGGTTTATCCACCATATGAATTGCTTTCATAAACTGTTTGAAAGTTCTCAGAAATTTTGCTTTGATCCATTGGCCGAAGAGAAGATGTATGTATTCTTGGGAAAATATTCTACTTAGACATTATCAGAAAGTTCATCTAATTTCACTTAGCGGATTCGTGCATTCTCTTAAAGGAACACTGCTTTCTTGGAAATACTGCCTGGCACTGTACCTTCTTACAACAGAACACAATTCTAAACCACTCTTCAAAAGGGCTGTTAGCTTTGCATTTTATTTTTCTTCATTTGAATGTCATATCAGAATTAGATTAAACTTTTTGTAACCTTTTGAAGCCCTTGGATTTTCAGAGTGATACTCGACTCAGAGCTTTAGTTTCATATCACCGGCGGCCCTTCCTTGGCGATGAAGCGTCGGACGATATTTGAAAGCTGTAAATCCTAGTGTTGAATTTTCTTCTCGAGAAGTAAGTTCTAGCAGACATGAGCTCCTGGAAAAATATACATTCATCACCGTTGTATATGCTTACAGTAGTGTGTGGTTCCTTCTAGCCATCATTTTTTAGTTTCCCAGGAAAATTAATTTCTTTGATCTGAGCTAAAATGCAGAAAAATGGTCTTTAGATTAGAAGAAAGTGTAGTACTTAAATTCTTAAAATTTATCAGAATTTCTCTCAGAGCGAAAATACAGACGTATACGAAAATTAGTGGTTATATTTTACACTTTCTGTAAGTGCAATATTCCGTAAATTGAGGAGGCCGTAACGCAGGTAAGTCTCTATATACGAACAAGCGCGCATGCATGCACACGCACGCACACACACGCATACACACACAAACACACACATACGCATACATACACATACATGCACACAAAGACACATACACAGGCACGAAGACACACACACACACACATACTTACAAACACACACACGCACACGTACATACACAGATGCACACATACATACGCACATATCTACACGCACAAACAGATACACACAGGCACACTAAAAACACACAAACATGCACACAAACACAGATACACACACACACACACACACACACACACACACACACACACATATGCAAATATGTATATACAAATGTATATGTATGCATGTGTGTGTGTGTGTGTGTTTGTGTGCGTGTATATATCCATCCATTTATATATTACACAAAGAATTTTTTGCGCGCGTGTTGAAATATATTTTCCTCTGAACGTACACGCTTAGTTAGTTACGTCTAGTGTACATACTCTATTCTTCGGCTTCTAATACAAAATTATCTTGTACAATTTTCTTAGCAATTATCATTTTTCATTCTTTAGGTTCCCTTCCTTAAATTATCTGTTCAACTGCCGTGAAGGGCTTTTAGTTCATCCATTTAGAAAATACTAGAATTATTTAAAGAAACGAACAACTAAACGAAATTAACTTTGGCAATTTCATTTCAGAATTCATATCGTTATATACATATTTTTTATTTGTTGATAATATTTATAATTACGTTAACGCGGTCTTGTTTTTATATTTTCTTTTTCTTTCTAATTATCGGTCTTTCCATTTTCTTACCCTTCTCTTCTTTCGTTTCTTTTTTCCATATATATATACATATATGTCATACTATATTACATATATTTATACATCCCTATATATATATATATATATATATATATATATATATATATATATATATACTTTATAACTGCCTATCATATATATACATATATGTTATACTATATTACATATATTTATACATCCCTCTCTCTCTCTCTCTCTCTCTCTCTCTCTCTCTCTCTCTCTCTCTCTATATATATATATATATATATATATATATATATATATATATATATATATATATATATATATATATATTCTTTATAACTGCCTATTTGCATTTTTTTCTCTTTTCCTTTTTGTACATTTACCATTCTTACATTTTTTATTCTTATCTTTCTTTTCCTTTCTTCTTTTTCCATCATAATATCTTTCTCCTTTCTCCTTCGCATAATTTCAAACTTTATCACGGTGATAAAATTGCATAAACCGTAAAAATTAGTGGTGGATGAGTACAGTCATGGAAATCTATTGAAAATGATTTTCCTTTCCAAAAATATATAATTTTGGGTACAGTTGTTACAAAAAGTTATTCTTTATTATTATTATTATTATTATTATTATTATTATTATTATTATTATTATTATTATTATTATTATTATTATTATCATTATTATTATTATTGTTGTTGTTGTTGTTGTTGTTGCTGCTGTTGTTATTATTATTGTTGTTGTTATTATTATTATTATTATTATTATTATTATTGTTAGTATTGTCATTATTATTATTATTATTATTATTATTATTATTATTGTTGTTGTTGTTGTTGCTGCTGCTGTTATTATTATTGTTGTTATTATTATTATTATTATTATTATTATTATTATTATTATTATTATTATTATCCTTATTATTATTATTATTATTATTATTATTATTATTATTATTATTATTATTATTATTATTATTATTATTATTATTATTATTATTATTATTATCCTTATTATTATTATTATTATTATTATTATTATTATTATTATTATTATTATTATTATTATTATTATTATTATTATTATTAAGGCGGCGAGCTGACGAAATGCTTAGCAGTATTCCACCCGTCGCTACGTTCTCAGTTCAAATTTCGCCGAGCTCGACTTTGCTTTTATCCTTACGTAGTCGATAAAATAAAGAACCAGTTGAACACTAGGATCGATGTAATCGACTCAACACCCCACACAAATTGCTGCCTGTGTGGCAAAATTTGAAACCGTCATTATTATTATTATTATTATTATTATTATTATTATTATTATTATTATTATTATTATTATTATTATTATTATTATCATTATTATTATTATTATTATTATTATTATTATTATTATTATTATCATTATTATTATTATTATTATTATTGTTAGTATTGTCATTATTATTATTATTATTATTATTATTATTATTATTATTATTATTATTATTATTATTATTATTATTATTATTATCATTATTATTATTATTATTATTATTATTATTATTATTATTATTATTATTATTATTATTATTATTATTATTATCGTTCAGTAGTTTTATTTTTATAACGTGCTTTCACTTCACTACCGAGAGCAGCTCTGTGTGCCTTGGGTATGTGCTGTGGTTTGCTGTGGTGCTCTTATGTTTACTGTATTGAAAGTGTTTTGCGTAGGATGTGTGCAGTGCCCAGTAGTGCAATTTTCTGTATGTTATATATATTTGTAAGTCCTGGTGTTTTTGTTATGTATTTGTCTGAATATTTTTTTATTATACCTAAGGCATCTACTATGATAGGAATTGTTTCTGTTTTTAGATTCCACATTCGAGTTACCTCTATTTCCAGGTCTTTGTATTTTGAAAGTTTCTCCATTTCTTTTAGGGAAACGTTCTCATCTGCTGGTATTGAAACATCAATTAGAAAGCATTTTTTTCCTTCATGATCTTTGACAACTATATCTGGTCTATTTGCCTTAATTTCTCTATCTGTGTATATTGGCATATCCCAGAGTATGGTTGCTTTCTCGTTTTCTGTGACCTTTTCTGGCGTGTGTTTATACCATCTTTTTTCTGTTGTTATTCCATAGTGTTGGCATAGCTTCCAGTGTATATAGGTCCCAGCTCTGTCGTGTCTGTGAATATATTCCTTCTTAGCCAGGACTGGGCAGCCAGATATATTATTATTATTATTATTATTATTATTATTATTATTATTATTATTATTATTATTATTATTATTATTATTATTATTATTATTATTATTATTATTATTTTCTTGTCTATTTTGATTAGTTCGTTTAGAATCCAGTTAAGAATATTGTAGCTGTAACTTATAACTGGGACAGCTAGAGTGCTGATATCTATTTTGTTTTTCGCATTGTTTCCTATATTAATCTAACTTGTTTATAGTATTCTTTTCTTATCTTCTTTCATTTGTGTGTGTTGTATCGTATCTCGTTCATTGATTCCTAAATATTTATATGTCTAGCTTTGGTCTAATTTTCTTATTTCATTGACTTTGTCTAGTGTGATGTTGCTACTCTTAGCTAGTTTTCCTCTTTTCAGGGTTGTTTTGGCACATTTGTCTAAGTCAAATTTCATGTTCATTTCTTTGGTAAATCCATGTACTGTCTGTAGTAGTGTTTCCAGCTGTTTATCATTGGCAGCCTACACGTTTAGATCATCTATATATAAGAGGTGGCTGATTGTTTTGCCGTAACATTTGGATTCACATCCAGTTTTGTTTAGCATGTCAGATAAAGGTGCCAGTGCCAAGCAGAAAATAAGTGGAGAGAGTATGTCTCTCTGGAATATTCCTCTTCTAATGGGGATGGTTTCGGTTTTTATGAGTCCCTCTTTTCTGTCTGCCATTTCTTCTTGGAATGTTGTATGCATTTTATGACTATTGGTACTACCTTGTTCATGATTAGTATTTCTAGAATCCATGTGTGAGAAATACTATCAAAAGCCCTTCGGTAATTGATTCAGGCCTTACTTAGACCCTTCTTCTATCCGTAGCTGTCTTCAGTTATCGCTTTATTGATCAGTAGCTGATCTTTAAATCCGTATGAGCCCTTACAGCATCCCTTCTGCTCTTCTGGAAACAGGTTGTTTGCTTCTAGATGCTTGGTCATTTTCTGCAATATTACTGCAGCAAAGGCTTTGTAAATTCTAGGGAGGTAAGTTATTGGTCTGTAATTTTGTAAGTTTGCCGTTTCAGTGGATTTGGGAATTAGGATAGTTTTCCCTTCCGTAAACCATTCAGGCATTGTCTCTGGCACTGCTAGTATTTCATTAAATTTCCCAGCTAGCCTTTATGTGTTCCTGTTAAGTATTTTAAAAAGAAGTTGAGGATCTTGTCGAGCCTGGGTTCCTTGCTTAGTTCTTGCAGTGCCTAGATGACCTCTTCCGTTGTTATACGTGTCCAGAGTTGTTCAGGTGCTCTGTTCGTTGTTTTGGTAAACCATTTCTGAGGTTGTTCCTTCGCTGACAATATTTGCTTCTAAAATACATCCACTTCTTCTGCTGTTGATGCTGCATTAATCTCTATTATATTATTGCCAAGTTCTTGGTAGAATATTTTGGGGTTTGAGTTGAACTGCTTGTTTTGTTCAAAGAAACTTTGGCGTTTCTCATACCGGCGGATTTTTTGTGCTTCGGCGAGGATATCTTGCTTTAGCTTTTCTTTTACCTCAGGTATACTTTGCTTAGTAATTTTGTATTTACGTAGAATTTTTCTCTCTTCTTGTTTAGTAGTGTTGAGTGTCTACTAGTTTCATTAAAGACTGACAGATCATTTCCCTTATATTCTATTTTTTCTGGATATTATTTATCCACAGGGTTTCTTTGGGTGGTGAGGATTTAAGGTAGCATCCAGCTATTTTTGTGGCCACAGATACTACTGCTACATATATTATATCATTTAGCCTGATCATATAGACATTTGTTTCTGTGGATATTAGTTCTGTGGTGGTGGTGGTGGTGGTGGTGGTGGTGGTGACGGTGGCGGCGGCGGCGGCGGTGGTGGTGGTGGTAGTGGTGGTGGTAGTGGTGATAAATGTCTTTTACTATATATAGCCTCGGATCAACCAAACCTTTGTGAGTGGATTTAGTAGACAGAAACTGAATGAAGCCCGTCGTATATATACATATATGTGTGTTTATGTGTTTATGTGTGTACGTGCGTGTGTATATTTATGTGTTTATGTGTGTGTGTGTGTGTGTCTATGTATTTATGTGTGTGTGTGTATATTTCTGTGTCTGTATTTGTGTTTGTCTCCCACCACCGCTTAACAACCGGTGTGGTGTGTTTACGACGCCGTAGCTTAGCATTCGGCAAGAGCGACCGATAGAATAAGCCCCAGGCTTATAAATAAACATAATCTCTGGAGTCGATTTGTTCGACTAAAGCCCTTCAAAGCGGTGCTCCAGCATGGCCGCAGTCAAATGACTGAAACAAGTAAAAGATAAAAAAAACAAAAGATGTTCCGGTTGAAGAAGGACTCTACTGATTACATTTTAACATTATATA
The DNA here is from genome assembly GCF_046866305.1 of Octopus bimaculoides. Taxonomy (NCBI): domain Eukaryota; kingdom Metazoa; phylum Mollusca; class Cephalopoda; order Octopoda; family Octopodidae; genus Octopus; species Octopus bimaculoides. The sequence continues at coordinate 47,120,754 of NC_142944.1, read as the reverse complement.
TTAATAAAACAACCTCTCCATCTTCAAAGAATTTTTGCAAAGAACATTATTTTAACAAAGGTGTTGAAAAAGTTTTAGAATAGAAGATGAAGCAGTAATAGAGCCTGCAAGCCAGATTCGTTCATTGTTTTTAGCTAAGCTAGTTATGATAAGCTAGTTATGATAAGCTAGTTATGATAAGCTAGTTATGATAAGCTAGTTATGATAAGCTAGTTATGATAAGCGTAGTTATGATAAGGTTGTATCATTAATACGCCTACGTTTCGGACCTGCGTAGCTTCTACACCGATTCAACTCCACGTCACAAAAGCAAACTTAGCAGTCCGAGTTGTTCTTTATAGCTTCAATGTTCACGGGTTGAGTAAAGACTTATAAGTGGAATCTAGTGAACGAAAACTGTGAGGAAGCTCGTCAGCAAAAACAGTCTTTTTCGTGTAAGGAGAAACTAGACTTAATTCGTTGCTTGGTTTAAAAATATTAATTGAACCTCGAGTAATTTTAACATTCAAAGAATGTGTCTGTTCTGCAAGCGATTTTTTCCCCTCTGCAAATCTCAAACGCTATGAAAGGAACTATGTGACACAAGTCTTCCTCGACCGACTAAGATATTAAGGAAAAAAAAGAAGAACGCTACTGATACTTGATCATTTAATTCCTTTTACTATAAGACGATTATCCCTGTACCAATGAGTAAAGATAATTCTAAATTCCAACCTATGATCACATAACGTCGTGGCTGTTAATTACATGAAGCGACGAGGGAGAGTGTGGCTAATTGGTCGCCCAAAAGGCAAAAAATAACGAAAGTCACGCTCAAATCACACTTTACATTCTCCAAAAGGGAACAATGTGTTAATGTCCTAAATAGTTTTAAAGGATTGGTAGGTCTCAGCTGGAACACTTTCATCCTGAGTCTTAAAAATCGATGTTGATTTGGAGCAAAACAACAACAACGACAAATGAGAAGGTTTATAATATTTAACAATCATTAGGTCACGCATTTTTGTGTTAAGGAGCGTTCACTAAAATTATATAGGCTCCTATTCAACGTTCCCTTTTCGACAAATATGTTCAGTATAATAATAATAATAATAATAATAATAATAATAATAATAATAATAATAATAATAATGATGATGATGATGATGATGATGATGATGATGATGATGATGATGATAATAATAATAATAATAATAATAATAATAATAATAATAATAATAATAATAATAATAATAATAGTAATGATAATAATAATCTTTTCTTTCAGTTCTATATTTAAGAGATTAGGAATTATGTACATTATTTACATTTGACGGATATTTGTCCTCATCTACTAACCCCAAGATTCCGAGTTCGATTCCAGGCAGTGACCTGTATAATAATAATAATAATAATAATAATAATAATAATAATAATAATAATAATAATAATAATAATAATAATAATAATAATAATAATAATAATAATTATGGCCTCTGACTTGAAATCAGAAACAGAGGGGTTTATCATAGCAGCCCAAGATCAATGCCTACCTACAAAGAACTACCAGGCCAACATATTAAAGAACGGCAGCTCCCCATTATGTCGTATATGCCAACAACAAAATGAGACCATCGATCATGTTGTCTCCATGTGCAGTCTGCTTGCGCCTACAGAGTATCTCAACAGGCATGATAGAGCTGCACAATATATTCACTGGGTAATATGCAAAAACCTGGACTCACCCCATGATAAAAACTGGTGGGAGCACAAATCACCCTCAGTACTTGAAAATGATCACATTGCACTCCTCTGGAACTTCACCATTCAAACTGACAGAAAGATAGACGCAAATAGGCCAGACATCATACTGAAAGACTTCAGACAAAAATCATGCCTCCTCATTGATATGACTGTCCCAATCGATATAAACGTATCTGTCAAGACCTACCAAAAACTGAGCAAATATAAAGATCTTGAAATAGAAATTAGCAAAATGTGGAATCTGAAGACGAAAATAATACCTATTGTCATAGGTGCTCTGGGAATGACAGCGAAACGGGCTGATTACTACCTAGCTCAGATACCAGGAAACCCCCATATGGCTGAAGTTCAAAAGATAGTGCTCATGGGAACTGCCCATATCCTACGTAAAATACTGTCTATGGGATCTCAAATTTTAAAACAAACATAATTTTCTTATGGTTTCTTAAACATTCTCTAGAACAACACTATGTACAAATCCAAATATATGGTACCCTAGGCATAACACCTACATGAACTTCTAACTTGTTGTCTCTTGAGGTCTCTGGGTGAGACTTGGATCCAACTTGTACAAATGCAAAACAAAAGTCAAACATATAATAATAATAATAATAATAATAATAATAATAATAATAATAATAATAATAATAATAATAATATCGAAAAATACCTTAGGAGTGAAAACCCAGGTTCGAAATTTCCCCAAGACACCTGATGAAGGCTGGAGGGTATATCAGCCGAAACGTTGTGTTAACAACAAACAAGATGAGGACAAATATCCGTCAAATGTAAATAATGTAAATAATCATTTCTTTATTAACCACTGAGGGTTCATATAAAAGATTGGAGACGGTGCAGGGCAATACAATACAAAAAAGAATGGGATTGAAACGAGAAAAAACGGAATAAGAATGAAAATTTTAACAATTAAAATCCCAAAAGAAGGAAAGGGTAAGTGCGCTTGCCTCTTCACCTACCCTTGATCTCGTGGCGCATGATGCTTAGAGTAGGCTCGTTTACTCGGGCCTTTCACACTACATTCACCTAACTTTTAACAAAATTGCTACAACAACGTGTGCCGTTGTGCCCTCCCAAATTCCACAGTTTATATTTCGCTGACATCTTCACCCCATACGTATATTTTCTCAAGTTGTTTGTTTGCAGTGATTGATCTTGGGCTGCTTGGATAAAATTCTCTTTTCTCCTTTTTCATTGCCCTTTTTTTTTTACCAACCATGTCCAGGACTTTGTTCCTCATATATTCATCTGCTGAGCTCGACTTAGCCTTTCGACCTTTAAAAATCGATAAAATAATCACTAGTTATGTACTAGGGTCGATGTAATTGACTAGCCCTCCACCCCCAAATTCCATTATTGTTGTTGTCGTTATTGTTCGTATTGCTAATTTCGTTTCTCTAAGTAAGGCGTATTTCTTGTGCTGACAGTTTGGAATATATTTTGCTGACTTTTATTTTTTAAAATATTGATGATTTTTGCTTTTCCCGTATCACGTTACACGGCAGAGATTACTTTCATTTATTTTACTTGTTTGAACGAAAAGAAAAGAATATTTATGGCCACATTTCCTTAATTTATTTTGCTTAGCAATATTTCATTAGGGTTCTTTGTGTATCGGACACGTGTTGAAGGGTTCATTACAAAGTTTACAGCAATAACGTATACAAATATGCCTCCAACCAAACATTTGTGAAATAAATTTTAGCTCGGATTTTTTTAAAAACAAATCTAAAAATGAATTTAAAAAGAAAAGACTTTTAGCAATGTCGCACAGACACGTTGGGGTAATGTAGTGTTTATGTCTCTGGTGTTTGGACAAATAACTGCAATAATACTTATACAATCGCAACAAAAAGATAATGAGTAATAGCATTAACAGCAACAACAGCAACGAAACAACAACAACAGCAGCAGTAGCAGCCGCAGCGAGAACAGCAGCAGTAAAACAACAGCAATACCTTACCGACAACAACAACTACAATATCAATAAGAACGACAGCAACAAGAACTTAAATCAATAATATTTACCTAAAAAAATAGTGATTTTGGTATTAGTTTTCGAATATAGCTTCTTAAAGACAAAATTCTGGGCTTGACGTGATCTTGTTGGGGAAACAAAAAAACGTATCAGAGACGTGACGCAAATGGGTGCGTATTCTGGTGAGCGAAGTGAAAAATGGCATGCTGTTGTCCTGTGTAGAGTGATGATCATTCAACGATCCCTCAAATCAACGACTAAAGGAATCTTGTTTGGAATGTGATGTGAAGAGCAGTGAACTGTTCATGGAATGGGCAGGACCGGACAAAAGTGTCTGTCGGATATTAACAAGGGATGCTGAGGAGAAGCGAGAAGAAGATAACACATGATTGAGTATAGTTCAATAAATGAGTTACCGGATGGAAGCGGAATTGTAATAGGCATTGGCAACAAAGTGAATCATGGCTTATTGTTATCTTTGTAACGTATTATGGCATGTTGAAAGTATAAACGAAACATAAAATGATATGCAGTTAAGAGAGATTGGTACGAACTTGCAAATACGATAGACCAACCGAAAACTACCGAGTCATTCCGTTCGGTATCTCTTCGTTGTTGGTCCAGAAACAAAAGCAATGAAACTAAATAGGAAACACAACTGTTATAATTATAACGCAAACGGGTTCCTTGAAGACATTATTTTGCTTTGGGGTTAGAAAAAAGGCAGATGAAGAGAAAATGATAACAAAATGCTTAGTGGTTATTTCTGTCAGATTTTACGTTTTGAGTTCAAATATTACTGAAGCCAACATTGCCTTTCTTCCTTTCGGGGTCGATAAGATCAGAACCAGGTGAATACAGGTGCATGTAATCAGCTTCTCCTTCCCCGCAAATTGCAGACCTGCCAAAATTAGAAGGGATTATTGTTGTTGTTGTTGTCGCTGTTGTTGCTGTTATTATTATTATTAGCTACTTCTGAATTCAAGGCCAGCAAGTAAAAAGATCAGATAATAAGTATGCTTTCTCTCCTTCCTGGTGTGAGAATACTTTACTTTGTAAACCTATTCGTTTGTCTCCCTTTCTTTCACTCTCTCACTCTCTCTCTCTCTCTCTCTCTGTATTTATGTATATATATATATATATATATAATAAGTGTGATAAATTGGATATTCATTTAATTAACACCAATTTAAAACCGGTGGCCTAGCATAAAGAAAATTCTGAAAATTCAGAAAAATTATATTACATACATATATGAGAAGGGATGTCCACTAGGTGGACATCCATTATGCTAGAGATAGACCATCTACGGTCAAGCCACAAAAGAAAAGAATATTCTCCAGGAAAAATTCAGCGTACACCAGAACATGAACGGATATATATATATATATATATATATATATATATATATATATATATATGTGTGTGTGTGTGTGTGTGTGTGTGTGTGTGTGTGTGTGTGTGTGTGTGTGTGTGTGTGTATATATATATATATATATATATGCGCATGTATGTATGGAATAAGCATTACGTAACCAATTTCATTAGTTTACAGCTGTTTCTAGTGTACAATGCACAAACATTCAGAGATGAGTGCTTGTGCATCACCTTATAGTTTCCCCGGTCTTTCCACGTTGAAATGCAAGTTTATTTGGGAAAGCATTTATATACATGGAAAACATCTTTACGCATGTGTGTGTGTGTGTGTGTGTGTGCGTACGTGTCTGCTTCTGTGTGTTCATGTATGTGTGTGTTTATGTGTGTGTGTGTGTGTGTGTGTGTGTGTGTGTGTGTGTGTGTGTGTGAATTTTCTGTTGATTAACCAAGCACTGAATTACAGGACTCAATAGATCATTGCCAGTACATTGAGTTTCACGCTTCCTTTGTTTTAGTTGATAGAGCGGACTTATTTTCCCTTGAAATAACTGTTATTTAACTATATTGTAAAACATAAAGGCTATTAAGAAAACGCTTATCTTAAATGTTTAGAAAACAAATCATGCTACGAGCGATGCGTGTAAAGCAGCTATTTCATGGTCACGTTTTCCATTTAATTGCTGGTTCTCACTTGAACACTCGAAACGTCCTTCTTTAAATTTATCATTGCATACAACTTTGTAAGCGCCATACATAGATCACGCGAAGAACTGCTTTCAAGAAATTGCTTATCTTTAGGTATTTTTTTTCTAAAACATCGTACGAACGATATGTGCAAAAATGTTATTTCAGCTCAGGCTTTTCACTTCAGTTTTTCTTATCCTTATAGCATTCAGTTTTCAACCCATATGTACGGGACGACTCTGTAAGAACAGACATTTTCTGGAACTGTGGTGCTGGGTCAACTCTCTCTCTCTCTCTCCACCTCTCTCTCTCTCCACCTCTCTCTCTCTCCACCTCTCTCTCTCTCCACCTCTCTCTCTCTCCACCTCTCTCTCTCTCTCCACCTCTCTCTCTCTCCACCTCTCTCTCTCTCCACCTCTCTCCACCTCTCTCTCTCTCCACCTCTCTCCACCTCTCTCTCTCTCCACCTCTCTCTCTCTCCACCTCTCTCTCTCTCCACCTCTCTCTCTCTCCACCTCTCTCTCTCTCCACCTCTCTCTCTCTCCACCTCTCTCTCTCTCCACCTCTCTCTCTCTCCACCTCTCTCTCTCCACCTCTCTCTCTCCACCTCTCTCTCTCTCTCTACCCTTCTCTCTCTCCACCTCTCTCTCTCTCCACCTCTCTCTCTCTCCACCTCTCTCTCTCTCCACCTCTCTCTCTCTCCAGTCCTCTCTCTCTCTCCACCTCTCTCTCTCCACCTCTCTCTCTCTCCACCTCTCTCTCTCTCCACCTCTCTCTCTCTCCACCTCTCTCTCTCTCCAGTCCTCTCTCTCTCTCCACCTCTCTCTCTCTCTCTCCAACTCTCCCTCTCTCTCCACTCCTCTCTCTCTCCACTCCTCTCTCTCTCTCCACTCCTCTCTCTCTCTCTCTCTCTCTCTCTCTCTTCATCTCTTCGGTCATTCTCTCACCTTCTTCAAACCTACTGACTCCCACTTCTACCTCGATTTTTCGTCCCCTACCCATCTCACACCAAACGAGCCATTCCCTACTCCCGATTCCTCCGTCTTCGATGTCTGTGCGGCCGCAACTAAGATTCTGAGACACAGTCTTATTACTTGGCTCGTCTGATCACTCGTCGGGGATACCCCGCTACGCTTGTCGAAGCCGCTCTATTCGCATGCACGCCAAATTGATCGCGCTTCCACACTCTCACCTCACCGACATCTATACTTCAACTGTATTCTCTTTCCCTCTCCTATTCCACCCCTACTCTACCCTTTTATTGAAAAATCCTACAGGTCTTTCGACTTCTCCAGTCCGATCCTACCATCCTCCATGTTTTCTCTAACCCACCTCTCTCCTCCTTCAAAAGCGCCCGAAATCTACGCGATCTAATTGTCCGTAGTTTCCCCCGCCCCCACTCCTTTGCCACCCATCCTGAACCTTCTATTGCTCAAGTCCCCAGTGTCACACTTGTCAGTTCATCAGCTACATCGCCACTCTCACTGGAAACAACCAACTTTTTTTCATGTATCGTATCTAACATCATTTATTACCTTAAATGTACCCTTTGCGGGTACAACCTTCAACTTCTATCGCGCTCCCAAATCTCATTTTCCTTCTGTTATTTCCACACACTTCCATACATAACTTACAACCTCCCCTCCCACGCACACACATCATGCGTATCTATTGCACGTGCGCTCGCACGAACACACACACACACACACACACACACACAAACACACTCATTCTTTTATTCTTTTATTTCTTTCAGTCATTTGACTGCGGCCATGCTGGAGCACCGCCTGTAATCGAACAAATCGACCCCAGGGCTTATTCTTTGTAAGCCTAGTACTTATTCTATCGGTCTGTTTTTCCGAACCGCTAAGTTACTGGGACATGAAAACACTAGCATCGGTTGTTAAGCGATGTTGGGGGGACAAACACAGACACACAAACAACACACACACACACACACACACACACACACACACACACACACACACACACACACACACACACACACACACACACACACACATATATATATACACATATCAGTTTCCGTCAAGGCTTTGGTCAGCCTGAGACTGTAGTAGAGACTGGTTGCAGCAAAGTTTTTAATATCATTTTGACACAACAATCTCCATTTTGTTCATTCCAAGGCTGTTCGCTCAATGATGTTGTGAGCTATCTTCATTCCTAAGAGGTTATTCATCAGCTTTCCCTTATATCTGAGCTATGATTGACCAACATTCCTCTGACCACTCTCAAGCTGGCTGTACATGAGGACTGTGGGTATTCTTTCGTAACTCATTCTGATGACATGGCCAGCGCAGTTCTGTCTATATAAGGAAGCTCTCAATTGCTAAACAAGTCCGCATTAGAAACTTTGTCTTTTAATGAATAACCGCAGATTGTCGTCAGACAGTCTCTATGGAAGATGTCTAGTTGGTTAATGTATCGTCTGTAGGGTATCCACGATTCTGAGCCAAACAAGAGAGTAGTAAGAATGGCTGCTTTATAAACCTGTACTTTGGTGTCAAGTTTGATGCCCCTTTCATTCCATAGGAGATGAAGGAATTTGCCAAATGTGTTGGTTGCCTTTGCAAGACGGTTGACTTTTTCATCATCAAGGGAAGCGCTCAAATTCACTTTACTATTAAGATATGTAAATGACTTCACATAATTTAGGCTTTTCTCATCAACCTGTATAGGAATGTCAAGAGAATTGTGAACCGGTGGCCTCTGCTTGACACCTTGAATTTGTTTAGGAGTAGGGCAAGGCTGGTAGATTTCTTCTGTCTTTTTTATGCTGATGGTCAAACCAAAGGCTTTACATACAGCAGAAAACCGGTCTAGAAGTTCCTGAGCTTCCTCTAAAGAGGTCGCTACTAGTGCAGCAGCATCTGCAAAAAGTAAATCACAAATGATACTGGTGCATAGCAGTGTTCTGGCTTTGAAATGCTGATGATTGAATAGTCCACCATTTGTTTGAAACTGGAATTTGGCACCATTTTGTATGTCACCAAAAGCTTACCTCAGCATCACTGAAAAGAATTGTGCAAACAAAATAGGGGTCATAACACAACCTTGTTTTGTGCTGTTTGTAATGTCGAAGGAAGCGGAAGATTCTCCACCGGACACGACAGCAGCCTTCATTCCCTCATGAAAGATGAAAGAAGATGATAACATTCAACATCTTGTTAGGTATACCAAGCTTTTTCAGAACTTTTCATAGTGCTTGACGGTTAACAGTGTCGAAGGCCTTAGTAAGGTAAACAAATATCAAGAACAACTCTTGATTTTTCTCACATACTTTTTCCATGTCCTTTCGGAGGGAAAAGATCATGTCGATAGTGCCATGACCAGAGCAAAATCCACATTGTGATTATTTGATGGGTCATTTCAACTAGCAGTTTTTTTTTTTAAGAAACGGTGATATAAATAAAAATATCAAAAATTAGAAGGCTTAAATGTCGTATTGTGTAACATCGAAAAAAATCTTAAATCAAAGTGGCTGTGTGGTAAGTAGCTCGCTTACCAGCCACATAGTTCCGGGTTCAGTCCTACTGCGTGGCACCTGGGGCAAGTGTCTTCTGCTATAGCCGCGGGTTGATCAAAACCTTGTGAGTGGATTTGGTAGACGGAAACTGAAAGAAGCCCGTCGTATATATATATGTATGTATGTGTATATATTTGTGTGTCTGTGTTTGTTCAACATCACTTGACAACCGATGCTAGTGTGTTTACGTCCCCGTATCTTAGCGGTTCGGCAAAAGTGACCGATAGAATAAGCACTAGGCTTACAAAGAATAAGCCCTAGGGTTAATTTGTTCGACTAAAGGCGGTGCTCCAGCATGGCCGCAGTCAAATGACTGAAACAAGTAAAAGAGTATTAGTTTAAAAGGAAAAACATACATGACCTACCCCCAAGTTTCAGGTTATGAGCCTATAGTAGAAAGGATTATTATTATTATTATTATTATTATTATTATTATTATTATTATTATTATTATTATTATTATTATTGTGATGAAGGCGGTGAGCTGGCAGAATCGTTAGCACGCTGGGTGAAATACTCAGCGGTATTTCGCCCGTCACTACATTCTGAGTTCAAATTCCGTTATGGTCGACTTAGTGTTTCATCCTTTCGGGTTCGATAAATTAAGTACCAGTTACGCACTGGGTTCGATGTAAACGATTATCTCCTCTCCCACAAATTTCATGTCTTGTACCTATTGTAGAAAGGATTATCTAGCGCCAGTGCAAAGTGAGGTGACCAGTAATCACGGGAATCTGCAGGTTTTACATCAGGTGGTCCCTCTCGTTGACGGATGCAGTGACAATAACTAGGGCTCCCCCCTCACTCATGGTGGTTTTATTGCTTGCCCTGACATCAACCCGGGGTGTTTTGTATGCCTGCTCTCAGATGGACTGTCATCACATTTGCTAGTTAATCCATAGTTGTGACCTAGACGGATGCTACTACTCCGGGTTAGACAAGACATGGGAACACTATTGGCTAACAGGTGATTCAAGACCAAAAGCCCAGTTAGCTAATGCAGTTTAAGTCATACCCACGACATACGTCCATACGTCCATACGTCCATACTCACAAACGCATTCATACGTACATACATACATACATATCTGCATACATACATACTTACATACATACAGACATGCATACATACATACTTACATACATACATACATACATACATACATGCATACATACATACATACATACATATATACATAACAAACGTACATATTTACATACATACATACATATACATACATACATACATACATACATATACATACATACATACATACATACATACACATATTTACATACATATATACATACATACATACATACATACTTACAGACATATCCGCGTACATACTTACCCGGATACATACATACTTCATACAAAAGTACATATATACATACGGTAATATTGCTTTAATTCTCATCTCAACACATGAATACATCCACACGTTACGTTGAGAAAACACACACGTGGTCACAGGCGCGCGCGCGCAAAACAGACTCACAGATACACATATACAAGCATAAACAGCAATGAAGCAAACACACTTATGTACCAATGCTGCACACACGCATACTACATGAATTAAGTCTTTAACGCACAGACGCACACACGTCGCGCACGCGTACACACGCACACATGCACACACACACACACACACACACACACGTACACACACGTCAACTATTTCAGACATTCACAGGACTAAAGCAGCCGACTTGATTTTTAAAACAAAGAACCCAGCTACTTTTTAGTGACAAGCTAGGGTTTTGCAAATGGACCCCCCCCCCAAAAAAAAAACAAAGTAATCCCAAAGGGACATACATGCACAATAACACAAATACACTTATACTTATATATTCATAAGACTCTCTAGGTTTTTATAGCTTATGGGTATAGAAGTGCAAATGGGAAGGGCGTGAAACAAGGACATACTATGTCGACAAACTCCTTTACCGCATGTCTACAAATGATCATGAGTGACATTGGTAAGACAGGCGGAGTAAACATCAATAGGGGCTTCATATATTCCGAGTTCAGTCCCAATGCATGACACCTTGTGCAAGTGTCTTCTACAAAAGCTTCGGGCTGACCAAAGCCTTGAGAGTGGATTTGGTAGACGGACACTGAAAGAAGTTCATCCTATATGTACGATATATGTCCGTCTACCAAATCCACTCTCAGTGCTTTGGGCGGCCCGAGGCTATAGTAGAAAACACTTGCCCAAGGTGCCATGCAGTGGGACTGAACTTGGAACCATGTGATTGGGGGACGTATACATCTTACCACACAGCTACACCTTTTTGCCCTTTGCCGTTGCTAGTTGGTCCCCACTATGTCTCAAGAATCACTGGAGGTATTTCTCATTTAGACTAACCGTAACTTTTCTGGATTCTTCTTAAGGGAAGATGCGGGTAAAGCTGTTAACACGCACTGCTCCGCTGTTGTGTTCCCAGACTGGCCGATGTTTCTCTAGCAGTCACTAGTCTGTTTTGGCCATCATGCAGTCTCTTCCTGTTAGCCATTGGTCATTCCAGTTAAAAAACTTTTTCCTTACACATTTCTGTGATTCATCGGGACACATCATTAACGATGTTTCCGGGGGTCATTTTATGTATAGCATATGTATGTGTTTGTGTGAGTCTGTGCTGCTTAGTTCAGTGAATGTCTGAAATAGTTGACGTGTGAGTGTGTGTGTGTGCGTGCGTGTGTGTGTGTGTGTGTGTGTGTGTGTGTGTGTGAGTTTGTGTCTGCATGAGTGTGTGTATACGCGTGCGTGACATGTGTGCGTCTGTGCGTTAAAAAATTAATTCATGTAGTGTGCGTGTGTGCTTCTTGCTGTTTATGCTTGTATATGTGTATCTGTGAATTTGTTTTGCGCGCACGCGCGTGTGAGCACGTGTGTGTATTTCCAACGTAACGTGTGAGTGTGAGTGTGTGTGTGCATGTTTTTCTTTATATCTGTGTTTGTCCCCCACCCCACTTAACAACCGGTGTTAGTCCATTTCCATCTCGGTAACATAGCGGTTCGGCAAAAGATACCCATAGTAACAGGGTTAAAAATCAAAAGTACTGAAATCGATTAATTCTATTAACGATTCTTCAAGGCTGTGTTCCAGAGTGGTCACAGTCTAATGACAGAAACAAGTAAAAGATAACATACAAAAATACCCTGTTATTGATGTTGAAATCTCAATGAAGGAGCCTCGGATCTAGGTTAGAAACCGGCTCTTTATCGGCAAGAAATCTTGAAATAAAAGTGAGTAATAGCATACATACATGCATGCATACATACATACATACATACATACATACATACAAATAATATATATATATATATATATATATATATATATATATATATATATATATATATATATATATATATATATATATGTATACACACACACACACACACACACACATACACACACACACATGCATATATGGAGGCAGAACGACACCAATAGTAAGCAACATGAAATACGAAAACAGACGAGTTCAATACGCAAACAACGAGAGAAAGAAATGGAGGACAGGCCAAGTAACACAAATAAGGACCTTTCATCAGTTGTCGACTGTCTACCTACTCCGCATTTCGAGCAATCAACAACAATATGAATCTTCGAAGACAGTCGCTCCCATAAATACCAAAATAAAATTTGGGATTTATGGAGGGTCAAAGCTGGGAACAAAAACAAGACAGTGGAGACATATGAGGAAACCGAACAACATACATACATACATTCTTTTTCTTGCTCTCACTCTCCCTCACATTGCTTGGCCTTCCCTTCATTCACATCACTTTCCCTCCTCCTTTACCTCACTCTGTTTTTCTCTCTTTCCTCGTTCCTCCCTAATTCTTCAATCCCTCTACCCCTACCACTCTCCTCTCCTTCTACGTGACCGGTGTTCGGCTAAGCTTGACCTTTCTTGGTTCGACTACCATCCGTGTAGCATCTCTTATATTCCTTCCCATGATTTTTATCTCTTATGTTCTTGCCATAAGGCTTCACTTCCACACACGCCAGCTTAATTTAATTCGTCCGTAGTCGAAAGACACCTGTTGCTTATATTTGTAGTTGTGTACCATTTTTCCGTTTTTTTTCATCCTTGTTTTCCTATACATTCACTTGCTTTCTTCCAAAGAATCTAGTGCTCTTAGCTTAGATTTTCTTGGGGCCGGCTAGATTGGAGCAGTCTCGAGTGTAACCGGCCAAAACTGCAAAGACGATCTGGAAGTCGACTGAAGATTGAAAGCTCCGAATGACCCGTCCTTGTTTTTTTCTGTCCTTTTTTGTATCGTCAAACTGTCCGAATGCTTTGTTGTTGCCTGTTACGTTCTTGTTCCATTTTTTGTTTTTTGTTTTTTTATACATACAAACATACTCACTCATTCAAAGCGACAAGTCGCGTATTTGGCGTGGGAGACTATTTATTGAAAATACGATGAATACTATCTCCAACTTTGGAGCCACAACTATCAGCCTTATTGAATAACTGGGTAATCTTCAGATGAATTAACTGAGAGAGCCTTTTATTCACGATCATAGTGATTTTTGACTGAAACTTGAATTTAGCATGCAGAGAGTTACTACAAACAACTTGACTGGTGGACACCACATAAACAACACAATCGAGGAACAGAACGAAAACAACAGCTCAACAAGTAAACAAATTCTTTCTAGCTGTAGTTATAGAAGAAACCGTAACTACAAAACTCATTTCTCTTGAAATTATGAATTGAATAATGATCTCTTTAACTGCTACGAAAAAGCGAAACAAAACCCCCACTGAATCGATATGAATCGATTGAAATCATTTTGGGACGATCTGAATCCAGAATTAAATAATTTTACTGCGAAGCAACTACGCCAACAAGCAACATTTGTAGAACATTGAAAGAAGGTTAGTAATTGTAACTTTATTTAAAAAATCGAAAATTAATCTTCTTCCCAACTCTATAAACAAAAACGAAAACGTGAATGATATAAGACCACCACGTGGTTTCGCAGCCAGTGCCTGTCAGCCAAACTACATTATTGGCTCAAGTAACTGGTAAATAGCAGGCACAACTGCAACGATTATTGTAGTAGTAGTAGTAGTAGTAGTAGTAGTAGTAGTAGTAGTAGTAGTAGTAGTAGTAGTAGTAGTAGTATGCCGGTGAAATGTGCCCTTACTGAAATTTTCCGACAAAAAATAACTTGGGCTTTGAAGTACTCTCTGAGGAGAGAGTATTCTCTACCAAAGTAAGTAAAACCCACCAGATACGGTATTAAAAGCTTTTTAACGAAATTAGTGATGAGTATTTACAACAGTGTGATGAACCCACATACTGGCAGATTAACGCCTGTCTATATGCTCTAGCTACTACTGTAAAACAGTACATGAGTGATATTCAAAATGTAAACAAAACCGAAATAACAAAGAAAGTACCATCATGGGTTTTGAAGACAGAGAAAAAGATAACTGGTTTACGGAAGACCACCAGTCATGTAACGATGTTTATTGTATGTAAACAAGCAAATCGCTCTACGTCCCACCAAGAGAAAGTAAAGAAGGAGATAGAAATGATGTTTGGAGACAGAAAAACAGAAGACACTCACTTGCAAACTGATTAGCCTCAAGCAGGAGCTAAAAGCTGTCAGTGAAAAACTCCGACATCAGAAGTGAATAACCGAGAGAAGAACAATAAACAAAAAAATTAGCCGCAACCAGGCAGCAGTATACAGAGACGTGAGAGGAGGAGAAGCAGTAAACATTACGGAAGCTCCTTAACGAGAAGACACAGACTCATTCTGGACGAAAATCTGGAGTGAAGAGAAGGAATTTAACCAAGATGCTATGTGGCTGGAAGAAATCCGAAGAAGTTATTACTTCTGCGTTACATCCAAGAATACAACATCGATGGTGAAACTCTTGCAACTGTGATCCAGAAACTCCAGGATGGAAAAGCACCTGGAAGAGACTTGGTTGTTGGATATTGGAACAAGAAACTAACATTCTACCGTCCATATTTTATCAATCTGTACCAGCAAGCTCTCAATGGGAACAGTAGCATACCAAACTGATTAGCTCTGGCAGAGATAAAATTGATCCCCGAATACAGAACCACCCACATGGCAAAAAACTACCGGCCAATTACATGCCAGAACTTAATGTATAAGATATATACAGCATGTTTAAATCTCTTCCTCTTCCAGGACCGTTGTGAAACCAATAACATTATCAGAGAAGAACAAGCGGCTGGGAAGAAGGGAGTCTGGGGATGTGCCGAGCAATTGTTAATCAACAAAACTGTGATGTTAGAGGTGTGAGAGCATAGGGGGAACCTAATTTCAATATGACTACACTTCAAGAAAGCCTTTGACTCTGTTCCCCACTCATGGATGCTAGAAGCCCATCAACTTGCTAAAGTTCCAGTGAGAATAGTCAAAGCCATAGCTGACCTGACCTCATTGCGAGCCACCATCTTGAAATTAAACACAGAATGCGACCGATAGAATACAATATCGCAAAGGCATATTCCGAGGAGACAGCCTCTCTGTGATATTGTTTATACTTTCTGTAAACCCCTTCTCATTCATGTTAAGGAAGTCTGAAGGATATCTCACTGGTTCACAAAGACACAGAAATACCAAAATTACACGCTGTTTCATTGTGGATGACTTTATGCAAAGAATATGCATGAGATGAAGAAGAGCCTTGACCTAATTAAAACATTCTCAAAGGATGTAGGATTGGAGTTTGGTCAGGATAAATGTTATTATATGGTTGTGAAACCAGACTAGTAACATCTCCATCAATCATTCGTCTGTTTCCCTTGTATCTGACGAGGAATGTTACAGGTATCTAGAGGTGGATGAAAATATATCTTACAGTGATACCTGTAACAAAACACGCGTCGTTAAAGAATATCACGGCCGGATAAAGAAAATATGGACCTCAGAACTCTCTGCATTCAATAAAACAGTGGTCCACTACATGTTTGCAGTGCCAGTACTCGTACCAATATTTGGCCGCTTAATTGGACGCTTGATGAGATCCGAGCCATTGATGTGAAAACCCCAAAAATACTAACAAGCACACATAATTTCCACATAAACAGTGACGTAGACCACCCATACCTAAAACAAAACCAAAGCGGCAGAGGTTTAACATCGATCCAAAATGCCTTTGAATATCACATCATATCCCTTCAGCAACATCTTTTAACCACCAAGTGTCGAAGTGCATCCCTTAACCAAGTTTGTATACATGTGGCTGATAACATCATAAGACTTGGAAGACAACTCCTTGAGCAACACTCTTTGTCTGATGACCTTAAATACATGCCCAAAGAAGTCACATGACTCTACCACAACGTATCATCAGATGAAAAGACGAGCCTATATGAGCAGAAGACTATGCATAGGTATGTTACTAGAAAGCTCCAACATGATAGTAACATCGATCATCAAAGCAGTCTATCATGGACCAATAGCCGGATTACTACCTCCCATTTTGAAGGGTATGCGTTTACAATCCAGGAACAGGAAGCATCAACCAAGTACTTGATGCACAAAAGGGATAGAGATGCAGGAAAAACCGTAAAATGTGACCACCAAAGCAGACTTTGTGGAGTTCACACTGAGGATATCACTCACATCATAACCAATTGTCCGAAACTGTCATCGCGGTATTATCTACCGACGAGACATGACGTTGTAGATAGGACACTCTATAATGAACTCCGTCGGAAGGATAATCCCGAGGAAAAACAAATAAGAACCCACAATATGGTAGAAACCATAGCCACTCATAATAAAATGGAATACTGGTGGAATGTCCCAGTGAAGACCTCAAAAAAATGTAAACACAACAGACTTGATATAATGATTTGAGATAGAGAAGAGAAACTGTGTACAGTTGTAGAAAAATAGCTGCCCAACGGATGTTAACATAATGCTGAAGATCAGTGAAAAAGAGAACACCTATGCTGAACTATTGAGAAATCTGCAGTTACTCTATCCAGATTACTATTTCAGGTTTATACCTGTAATTATTGGGGCCCTGGGATATGTAATACACTGCCTAAATACCAAACTTGAGAAATTAGGCTTCTCAAAACCAGAAAGGAGAAAGCCAATTCAAAGACTACAGATCCAATCCATCACTGGAACTTTAAAAATCTGTAAAACTTTCCAGAAGTTTATCATTTAAATATATATGAGCATGTCTATATATGTAACTATATGCATGAAAATAAAGCATAAAATATATAAATCTGCACGTACATACATACATACATACATACATACATACGGATGTCAACATTCCACTAAAGATTAGAGAAAAAGAGAACAACTACGCCGAGCTACTGAGAAATTTACAGATACTCCACCCAGACTACAAGTTCAGATTCATACCCGTGATTGTTGGAGCATTGGGATATGTAACGAACTGCCTCAACAAAAACCTGGAAAAATTAGGGTTCTCAAAACCTGAAAGAAAAAGGCTGATTAGAAGACTACAGATTCAAGCCATCAATGGAACTGTAAAGATATGTAAAACTTTCCAAAAATTTAGCACATAAATACATATGCATGCATCTAAAACGCATCCATAAAACAGACATACAAATCTGCGCATATACTAACACCAAATACTGCACACACACACACACACACACATAGGCACAAATACCTAGATGATGTTGATAAAAGTTCCAATGAAGGAGCCTTGAATCTATGTTAGAGTCCGGCTCTTTCTCTATGGACAAAAAATACAGAAATGAAACTGATTGATAACATACATACATACAAACAAAAATACCCTGTTGCTGATGTTGAAATTCTAATGAAGGAGCCTTGGATCTAGGTTAGAAACTGATTCCTTCTCTATTGGCAAGAAACCCTGAAATAAACTGAATAATGACATACGTTTATTCGGGCATACTTACAGATACCTTTTACAGTTTACTTATTTCAGTCGCTGGACTGCAGTCATACTCAGGCGCTGTCTTGAAGGATGTAGTCGATTAAATTGACCCCAGAACTTACTGTTTTAAAGTCTTGTACTTATCCCTGCATTCTCTTTTACGAACTACTACGATATAGAGACGTAAACAGATCAATACCAGTTGTCATAGGGTAGTGTGGACAAACACACACACACACTCGTACACACAACACATGATGACCTTCGTTTAGTTTCCTTCAAATAGTCTACTCGCAAACATTGGTTGGCTCGTGTCTGTAGTAGAAAACACATACCCGAGTACCACGCAATGGAACTGAACTAGAAACCATGCGGTTGGGGAGCAAACTTCTTGCAACTCAACCATACCTGCACCTACCTACCTACCTACCTACCTACCTACCTACCTACCTACCTACCTACCTACCTACCTACCTACCTACCTACCTACATTGATAAGGAGCAATACCCCGAAACTAATCTGTAAATGCCAAACCAGCAAGGGGAAGCGGCTGACCTCCCCTGTTCGAAGGTTATAATGGACACAGGTTCGTGTGTCACATAGCTAGCTAGAGGCGATGGCCTCTTGGAGCTAATCAACGGCAGCATTCGTCTTATTATCCTCGACTGCCATGTTAGCTTGGCGATAACTACTAATATCCAATACCGCTGCCGTAGTCTCCTTTAGAGAGACTTAGAAATATTAATATTTCTATTAATATAATATATATATACATAATTAACCCCCCCCCCCCCCAAAAAAAAACCAAGAGTAAACAGAACAAGAAATAACCAACAACATGGGGACGTGATACATGCAAAGTATTAAAAGACGCCCAGGGAAGGAAAGAAAAAATGTTTTACATTTCGAGCAAAGCTCTTCTTCAGAAACAAGAGAAAAGGAAGACGGAAGAAAAAAATCGCCAACAATCTACATGTAGTTACATTTTGGAAGGTAAGCATATATATTTTTATCTTCAGCGTTTTCTACCTCAATTTTGAAGAGAGGTTATAGGCCCGCGGCTATTGGAGTCAGACGAGCCGTCAATAAGGCTAAGCGTTTTATGGATTCGAAACTATTGGTCACTCTTTGACCGGACCTATATTTAACTTCACGTAAATATACATGTATATACACACATCATGGATTCTCCCGTCGTAAGACGATGTACGTGGGTGCCGCAATTTCTTGTCGAACAACCCTACAGTTGATTTATTTATAGTTATCAAATGTTTGTATACATATAAACTCATTTCCTCTATCAGATCGACATTATCTGTAAAGGTGCACGATGTACCATGTGTCAGATGACCAAACGACCACAGAGCAATATGAAAAGAAAGGTTTTGCTCACGAACACAGCGCAAAGCCCGGTCTGGGAATCGAAACCACCGCTTCGCAATCGTGTATGCAACACTCTAACCGCTACATCATGCGCCTTATATGTATGTTTTGGGTTGTCCGGAAAGTTCGTGCCGATTTATAGTAGCTTACCTTTCGACTTATTTGCCATGAAACCACCTCAATTCTGGGAAGAGGGTATTTTCAAGTTAAAGGAAAGATGGAGACGCATTGTGCAACAAAATGGTTCATATTTGGTTGATTAAAAATGTAATGGCAAGTATTTTTTGACCTTTTTCTTTCCTTTAAAAGTCGACACGAAATTTCCGGACAACCCAACCCAATATGTATGTATGTATGTATGTATGTATGTATGTATGTATGTATGTATGTATGTATGTATGTATGTATGCGTGTATGTATATATGCATGTATGTATGTATGAATGTATGTATGTACATATGTATGTATGTATGTATGTATGTATGTATGTATGTATGTATCTATTTATCTATCTTTCTCTCTCTCTCTCTCTCTCTCTCTCTCTCTCTCTCTCTCTCTATATATATATATATATATATATATATATTCATACTGACATACATATATGCATACATACATACATATATGTACACATATCTATATATATGCATACATACATATATACATATACACACACAAATATATACATGCATACATATATACATATACACACACAAATATGTACATGCAACATATACATGCACACATACAACCCATACAACCCATACACAAACCAGGCCTTGTTCTTTAGGGTGAAACATATAGCATTACTTCACTTTAAGTTTCACAACTCATGTCAAAATCCATTCTTTTCTGGGTTTTTTCCACCTCTTTGACAACTATTGTTTTGCTGTATTTTATTGTGTTAGCAATGAATGGGGAAGACAATTCTGAAACTTTTGTTTATTCAATTATGCTATCCCCATGAGGTTTTTAGAATATGACCCTTTCTATTTGAGATTACTCCCTCTAAGACAAATATCGTGGTTTTTTATTTGTTTGTTTTTTGTTTTTTGCTTCGCAAATCTCAGTTCTTTTACTTTAAAGCGAATAATAATTATTAATAGTCATATGTCATCTTAACTGATCTGTGTATGGTATAGAGATCATGCAGTGTTAATGACTCTTAGGAAATTTTATACAATACCTTTGAGATTGCTATTGTTATTGTTGTTGTTGTTATTATTACTACTACTACTACTACTACTACTGCTCAGTAGTCTTATTTTTTTAAGTGCTTTCACTGCACTACCGAGCGCAGCTCTTTAGTGTTATTATTATTATTATTATTATTATTATTATTATTATTATTATTATTATTATTATTATTATTATTATCATTATTATCATTATTATTATTATCATTATTATTATTATTATTATTATTATTATTATTATTATTATTATTATTATTATTATTATTATTTCTATTATTATTATTATTATTATTGTTGTTGTTATTATTATTATTATTATTATTATTATTATTATTATTATTATTATTATTATTATTAATGTTGTTGATGTTGTTGTTAAGGCGGCGAGCTGGCAGAATCGTCAGCATATCGGACAAAATACTTAGCAGCATTGAGTCCGAATTTGTGCTCTAAGTTCAAATTTCTCTGAAGTCGACTTCGACTTTCATTCTTCGGAATGACCAATGAGGTCGATTCAACCGACTAGTCTCTTGTCACCAAATAGGTCTTTTACCTATAGTAGAAAGAATTATTATTATTATTATTACTATTATTACTGTGAAGGCAGCGAGCTGGCAGAATCGTTACCACCCCGGGGAAAAGGCTTAGCGGCATTTCGTCCATTTTAAAATTCTGAGTTCAAATGCCACCGGGTCGACTTTCTCTTGCATTCTTTAAGAGGATGAAAGATCTTGTGCCTATCGCAGAAAGGATAATTAATATTGTTGTTGTTGTTCATTGCCATAGCAGAGCGTCTTGTTTATCGTTTTCCATTCCTGAGGTTTATATTTATTAATGTTTTATATTATCTTATTATTAAGCCAACCATGACTATTAGGGAATGGTCGATTCATTTTATTAATAGCTCCAAGGAGCAACATTTTTTAACAAGAAGAATAAATTTTTGCAATCTGAAAAAATATCCGAGACGGTTTACACGATTTTGTATTTGTTAACCGGTGACTAAGTGAACGAGATACGAGATAATTTTGAAGGCGTAATTATCGTTCGCAGACAACACTTCCCAACACATGGCACGACTGCAGTGGTAATAGCTAACAACAATAACAGCAGCTTCGCAAGTGACCTCTACAACAGGAGAACGACAACAGCGCCAACATCTACAACAACAACAACAACAACAACAACAACAACAACTATAATAACATCAACAACCAGAGCAATAGCAGAAGCGACGATGAATCAAACAAACAAGTAATAACAGTGAAACTGTCGCCCACACCCGCAACATTACTAGTGGCAACAGACTGTGGTAGTAATAGCAATGTATTTACCCCTGTCACATAAGTAACAAGGAAAGACAACAGCGACGAAGACGACGACGACGACGAGAACAACAACAACAACAGCAGCGACAATAACAATAATAACAACGATAACAAAAACGGCGATGACGACGACAACAAAAGTAACAGCGCAGCGGTATTCGCTGGTATCGTGAAACATTTGATTTAGTTCCACTCGTAAATGAAACAAGAAGAGAAACACATAAACAAACTCAGTAGAAACGTTCCACTCCTATTAGAAGAAACATGTTGAAGAACAGCGGTCTATAGATGTATATCTTTGAAGAGGAAACAAACCGAAGTGGTTCTCCTAGAGCAGTGGTTCCCAAACTTTTTCGGGTTACCGCCCCCTGTGCCCAGGCTACATAACGCCCTCCCCCAACTTATCACCATAAACATAGACCTCTTCCTGAAGCAAATTCAAAACAACTTCATTTCACAAATAAAAATTGAACTTTTTTTGGCAACCCTATTATCACATCACTTTTTTTTCAACGCCCTCTTGGAACTTTCCATCATCCCTGACGAGGGAGCAGTACTTTGGGAACCATTGTCCTAGAGTAAGCTGAACTATACTTGAAAAGCATCTGCGGATATGTTACCTGTGTCACACGTGCCAGCCGCCAGTGCGACTCTGCTTAAGTGAATTTTTACTTGGAGGCCCTGGTCAGAAGCACTCCACCAACCACACAGAGGTGAAGAATTTACACTGATATATTGCAAACACATTACCAAGACTTGACTTTTAGTGGGTAATGAAATGTGCTATGTTAGGAAATCTACAAATGAAAAAAGATTTCGAAGAGATAATTGCGTTGGGATAGTGTTAGGGCTGAAGGTTCACATGAGCTTCACATGAAGCGTAACATGGAGCTTCACATGAAACCTGAGATATTGGACAGGGTCGCCAACCGAATAGGGATCCTTGAATTGAAACAACTGCAGGCGGTATTCAAATGTAGAAAACCATGATGACATAATTTTGGCAACAAAGATCACCTCAAAGGTCTCTGCTCACCAATTCTGGAAAGAGAACTGAGTCAACACCACGAAATCAACAACGGTCATCAAATGAGACAACAACAACGTGAGTGTGCTACCGCAGCAGCGCCAGCGGTAAATATGGAAGCAGCTTTCAATTACAATAGCGAATATAACACTTACAGTAGAAGCAACAACAACAACAACAACAAAAATAACAAAAGAATTCTGCCCTCAGAACCTGCCACATTACCGTGTGATTAAGGAGATGAAGAAAATTGCAAATGTCGAAGAGTACCACGCAGAAAGAAAATAAAAAAAATAAAATATGCCCCTATACACACATACACACACAACCTCAGCTCAGAGAGGTGAATCTAAAAAGGGATACACTAGCATCCCCAGTACTATCAATAACATCGCCGCCACGACCACCATCACTACGACAAACACACCAACATTACAAACACAAGTAGAGTCTAAGTCACACCAAAGCCTACAGCCAGAATATCGATTCTAAAGAGAACGAAGATAAAAAGTGTCAACTACATTGTTATAGACACTAATTATACAAACTTAACGAATCCCATACATCAGCGTACAAACATTACACGCGATGAATTTATTACACCAACACATAATATATCAATATATATCAATATATATATATATATATATATATATATATATATAAATATTAAAAGCAAACAAACACTCAAGTTATAGTACAGTTCTATATTTAAGAGCTGAGGAATTATGTACATTATTGACATTATTTACATTATTTACATTTGACGGATATTTGTCCTCATCTTGTTTGTTGTTAACACAACGTTTCGGCTGATATACCCTTCAGCCTTCATCAGGTGTCTTGGGGAAATTTCAAACCTGGGTTCTCATTCCTAAGGTATTTTTCAATTTTATTATTATTATTATTATTACTATTATTATTATTATTATTATTATTATTATTATTATTATAATTATTATTATTATTATTTTGTTCTATATTTAAGAGATGAGGAATTATGTTCATTATTTACATTATTTAAAATTGACGGTTATTTTCCTCATCTTGTTCGTTATTAACACAACGTATCGGCTGATATACCCTCCAGCCTTCATCAGGTGTCTTGGGGAAATTTCGAACCTGGGTTCTCATTCTCTTCGAGAACGTGTTCCTCATGATGACCACGACGATGATGATGATGATGATGATGATGATGATGATGATGATGATGCAGAAGAAGAAGACGGCGACGACGACGACGAAGAAGAAGAAGAAGAAGAAGAGGAGGAGGAGGAGGAAGAAGAAGAAGAAGAAGAAGAAGAAGAAGAAGAAAATAATGATGATGATGATAATGATGATGATGATGATGATGATGATGATGGTGGTGGTAGTGGTGGTGGTAATGATGATGATGATGATGATGGAAAACATCTTATGACGTGATGCCAAGACCACCTTAATGCTACATATGGAACGTCGTCTATCTTAGGCGTTCTGGAGTCATCGCTGAATCGGAGCTAAATATATCAACAACAACAGAAACGACGACCTTCCACAACTTCTGCGCTGTCCTTATCTGCTGATGGAACAAAAATATTATCTTGATACATTGAGATGACCCAATGCGTTAAGATGAAAGGCAAAGACGACAGGATTATCAGTTTTACGTAATTAAGATATAAACCAACGAAGGTGTTTCTACGTGTTCGTATCAAAACTGTTAGAAATGGCAGCCGTTTCTATCATGAAGCGGAAGAACAGTGAAAAAGAGAACACCTACGCTGAACTATTGAGAAATCTACTGCTACTTTATCCAGATTACAAGTTCAGGTTTATACCTGTAATTATTGGGGCCCTGCAATATGTAACACACTGTTAAATGCCAATCTTGAGAATTTGGGCCTCTTAAAACCAGGAAAGTAAAAGCTAATTCGATGACTACAGATCCAATCCATCACGGGCGCTGTAAAAATCTGTAAATCTTTCCGGATTATCATTTAAATATATATGAGCGTGTCTAGATATGCAGCTATATGGATGAGAATATATATCAATTAAAAAAGAACATACAAATCTGTACATACATACATACATACATACATACATACATACATACATACATACATACATACATTCATACATACATACTCTTTGATAGTGTTAAAAATTCCAATGAAGAAGATCTGGATCTAGGTTAGAAACTGGCTCTTTATTGGCAAGAATGTTGAAATGAAACTGAAGAATGACATACATACATACATACATACATACATACATACATACATAAATTCATATATACATACATAAATTCATATATACATACATGAATGCATATATACATACATACATTCATAAATATATACATGGATGCATACATGCGTTTTTGTTGCATTCTCTGTCCGTACCCTTACTCAAATATATATATCAGAAGTAAACAGCTCTGAATTAGAACTGACTACTTGTACAAAGAATATATGAATAAAGTCTTTATATCGCGCAGTCGTGGCTGTGTCAATTAAAAGTTAGCTTCATAACCCCGTGGTTTCCGTTACAGTTCCATTGCGCAGCAACTGAAACAACTGTCTTCTGTTATAATATAACCGGCGATGGTTTTTGAATGAATTAAGTAAGCGAAACTGCGTGGAAGCACATTGTATATCTAATATATATGTAAGTGTGTGTGTATGTGTGTGTACACATACATACATACATACATACATACATACATACATACATATATATATATATATATATATATATATATATATATATATATATATATATATATATATTTAAATATGTATATGGCAGCATACATATTTAAATATGCATATGTGCAACATACATATATGAGTATATGTAGACATATATGTATATGTGTGCACATGTGTGTTTCCGGACGTCCGTGTCCTTGTTAGGGGCCCAGCAGAAGACAACGATAGAATAAGTATTAAGCTTAAAACGAACGTATAATGATGGGGGATACAATATATTTAATAATTCCTTCAAAGCGATCTTCTAGGATATCAGTAGTCTGATGACTGAAACAAGAATAAGAATTTTTTTAAATATCAAAACTCGAATTGCAACGTCTTCTAAAATTCAAATATGCTAGAAATAGGAGTAAGCTGTTTCTGAACTCACACAGTTCTGTCCTCTAAAAATATAAGAATGGCATATTTGATATAGAGATCCAATATAATTTGTATCCAAGAAAACAAAAAGCGTCGGAATAGTCACGGCTGGAATACTTTCTGAATGTTGAACTGTTTGATCAGGATGACATGGGACAGCGCTTTTAGCAAAACAATCCAACTCCTTTAAATAATGAAACACTTTATGGGGGAGCGATTTTATTTCGATATTCCAATAAAATACACAAAAGCGGGCGGCTACATATGTTTGTCTGTACGGCAGAAAATAATAATGTTTCTGCTAATTAGTGAATCGAAAACACAATATTATATATGATGCAGTACCTGTACTAATACCGATATTTGGAATTTTTGACTGGGCAAAAGAAAAAATCCGTTCCACGGGATTTAAAACCCACAAGAATTCGAGACCGACTACAAATTTCCACAGAAATAGTGATAATGACAAAATCTACCTAACAAAAACAAACAAAAAATATAGGGATGAAGATTCTTAAGATCAGCGTAGGTATCCTTCGAATGTCATACAACATCCTTCATACATCACCTGCAATAAACATTAACAGAAAAATATACTAAGGCGGCGAGCTGGCAAGAACGCCGGGCGAAATGCTCAGCGGTATTTCGTCTGCCGTTACGTTCTGAGTTCAAATTCCGCCGAGGTCGACTTTGCCTTTCATCCTTTCGGGGGTCGATTAAATAAGTACCAGTTACGCACTGTGGTCGATGTAATCGACTTAATCCCTTTGTCTGTCCTTGTTTGTCCCCTCTGTGTGTAGCCCCTAGTGGGCAGTAAAGAAATAAGAAAAATATACTCACACCAGGCGGCGAGCTGGCAGAAACGTTAGCACGCCGGGTGAAATGCTTAGCGGTATTTCGTCGGCCGCTACTTTCTGAGTTCAAATTCCGCCGAAGTCGACTTAGCCTTTCATCCCTTCGGGGTCGATTAAATAAGTACCAGTTACGCACTGGGGTCGATCTAATCAACTTAATCCCTTTGTTTGTTCTTGTTTGTCCCCTCTATGTTTAGCCCCTTGTGGGCAATAAAGAAATAACAAATATATACTCACACCGACCAACTGCTTTAAAGTGAAGTGAACAACCATAGAACTAATCATTTCCTGATTAGCTCTCAAGGGAACCGGAAGTGCTGGGCTTGAATATCTCAGGAAAACCCTTGGAAAGAAACACTCCGCATAAAAAGGTTATGCATGTGTATGTTTCTCGTTAATTAAAAAAGATGCGAATTGGCAGAATCGTTAGCAGGCCGGGCGAAATTCTTAGAGGCATTTCGTTCGTCCTTACGTTCTGAATTCAAATTCCGCCGAGATCAACTTTACTTTTAATCGTTTCGTTGATATATATGGAAAAAAGTCAAGGTAGAAAATGCTAAAATAGTTTTATAAAAAAACATTTCAGTACAGGTTTCAGTCGTTGATACTTTTTCAACTCTAAGTAAATAAAACAATTAAATCTTGGAAAAATTAAAAGAAAAGTTTTTTTCAAAGAATATTTGCATAGTATTCAAATACTACCCACAAGAGTAAACAAGAGAGACAGAGACATGCAGAAACAAGGAAAATGCCCCTTGTATTTGAACACTATGCAAATATTCTTTTAAAAACTTTTAATTTTTCCAAAATTTAATTGTTTTCCATACAACTGAAAAAGTCTGAATGACTGAAACCGGTACTGAAATGTTTTTTGTAAAATTATTTTAGCATTTTCGACCTTGACTTCTTTGAAAACCAGCCAACTTATTACAGTCTGTTAAAGTCTGTCATACCGGCCATGACGAAGGGAAATAGCCCTGAAACTCGAGTCGCCTTTATATATTTATATTTATATATTTATATATTTGATCCTTTATATTGAACACTCAATATTTCATCTACATTCAATACTTTCTTTCATGGTGCCATCCATTTTTATTTTATTTTATTTTATATTGTATATTGTATATTATATTATATATTGTATATTCCATATTCTATACCCCACATTAGTTCTGCAGGAATATAAATAAAACATAAAAAACAGACAGTGTTGGAACTCTTTTAAACAAAATAATATATTCCTCTATACACAATCATACAAAAAACCCACCTTTTTTGTATTTATTTTTACTCGCATATATATATATATATATATATATATATATATATATATATATAGGTTATGAGCGATTGTCGTGTCAATTAGACCCAGAGGTTTCAGGTAATGCTGCGTAAGTGCTATGGATAGCCCACAGTTAAGATCCAGGTTCGGTGATTATGCGAATAAGGGGTCCAACGTAGGTCATATCAGCATGTGAATATAAGGATTTACTTTTCGTTATGAGATAAAAGACCAAGGCTGTGTATAATATAGAACGTTTATAAATAGAATGTCTTACAGTTGTTTCCAGGATATTCATTATATCCCTTCATCGGAGACGGTGTGAGAGGATGATTAAGCAATAGTTAGTTTAGATAAGATAGGAAAATAGAGAGTGAATGTAGGGATATTGTATTTGTAAATCCAATGTTGAGGCAGAATCTTATATGTATACCATTCTGCCTAAACAATGGATTTACAAATGCAATATCCCGGCATTCACTCTCTATTTCCTATCTTATCTAAACTATCTATTGCTTAACCATCCTCTCACACCGTCTCCGATGACGGGATATAATAAATATCCTGAAACAGCTGTAAGACCTATTTATAAATGTTCTATATTATATACAGCCTTGGTCCTTTATCTCATTACGAAAAGTAAATCCTTATATATATATATATATATATATATATATATATATATATATATATATATATATATATATATATATATATATATATATATATAATCATTGATAATAGAATAAACATCAAATTCGGGCCAACGACGTTATATAACCCCACACTTCTATACATTTCATCATATACAAATAATACCATGTCCTTCAACATATAGTGAAATTCATATACAAACCCACACGGTAAAAAATATATATGCACAAATAAAAATACAAAATATATAGGAGGGCCTGTCAAGAAAAAGTATATACAAATCAACTAAAATAGGTATTCAAAATGAATTACTAAAATATATAAATCCACTAAAAAAAATTTTACCCTACGATTATAAATATATCAAAAATAGTTCGTTTTTAAAAATGAAGCAATCCATGGTAAGTTCGGAATCCAAGGGACGAAAGAGAGTTCCATATATATATATATATATATATATATATATATATATATATATATAGTTTTAGGGAAAATAACCAATTTTCAAGAACTCATCGATGAAAATCCACTATCACATATAGAAAAATTAATAATTAAAAGCACAATAAATGAGTATAATATAAAGTAAAGTAAATATCATAAGATAAATATAATAAAAAGATTACACGTGTTTCATAACCAATTTTCAAATAGAAAAGAAAGAATTACGGAAAAATTTGGATAAGTACTGTTTTCACTTTGCTAAAGATTTTCTACTATTTGAAAATAATATGTATTCTTGTTTTTATACTATTCATTTGGTTCTTTATAGATTATTTTAATAGATAACTTATTTAACACTATATTATTTAGAAGTTATAGTTTCATTTCAACATAATATTAGAACTTCGATTGGAATAGTGTTGATATATTTTCGATTATTTTTGATTAATATTATTTGATTAATTATTAATCTTTATAGTTTATAATATCGTTAAAGTTTTTTTTTTTTTTATAAATCAAAACTTTGTATATATATATAAAGTTTAACCTTTTATTCTTAATAATTTTTTCTTTCCTAATTTTTTCATTCATAATTTTTTCCATTCATAATTTTTTCATTCATATTTTTTATTATTACGTTTGTAGAAATAAATAATCTTGTATTTTTCTATTATTCAATTGATCTTTAATCATAATTAAATAAACGTCTTCAGCTTTAAATAGTATAGCTTTAACTATTACACCGGTTAAATATGTACTAATTTTATCTTCATTATTATTTTAAACTTAAACTTCGTTCAACTTGTATTTAAAACAATGATAATTTAAAACAATGATAATTTAGGTAAGATGTTTTTTGTATATAATATACATGTTATTATTATGGATGAAGGGATGATTATTGAATGGTTATTATTTTGATATTATGATATTTTTTAAAATAATTTTTCTATCTTTATATAATAAGTATTTCATATTAGTTCATTTGGTACTTATTGTTGGTTGAGATATATATCTAATTATTATTCTACTTACGATCTGACGAGTAGCTATATTTTTGAATAGAACTTATTTTCGATAATTTCAATTGATTTTAATCGATTTAAATTTCTTTTCTATTTGAAAATTGGTTATGAAACACGTGTAATCTTTTTATTATATTTATCTTATGATATTTACTTTACTTTATATTATACTCATTTATTGTGCTTTTAATTATTAATTTTTCTATATGTGATAGTGGATTTTCATCGATGAGTTCTTGAAAATTGGTTATTTTCCCTAAAACTATATATATTTTATATATACTTTATCTATAAGGCTCAATTTAATTTTAATTTTTTATAAATTGATTTCAATTGAGTTTTTTACCTGTAATTTTGGATTTTGTCCCTAATAATATTATATATATATATATATATATATATATAAAAAATAATAAGAGTGAAAAAACTACAGAAGGCTTGTGTTACTTGGTTAAAGTATATATTCAAATTGTCAGAAAAATGTTAGAAAAATGTTAGAAAAATGTTAGAAAATCTTTTTGGTATATAAACATTGTATTTTGAGAAATAACCGGTTTCGTGTTGTCTTTTCAAATTTCTCTACTTCATTGTGTCGTGTTCACTCCAGTTTGAGAAAGAAGAGTTTTAGATAGGGGGAGGTAATTAGGGATTTCTTCCGGTATAGGGGAGATAATCGAAATCTAGGAGGTGGTAGAATTTGATTAATTTACCATGGTTTTGTTCTATATTTTTTTCCTCTTTTTTTCCTCAGTGGGGTGATGAATTTCCTTATTTAAATGTGTTAGCAATGGTTAAGTTTGGCTTTGTATTTTTGAATGAAAAAGGTTTCCTTATTTATTCTAATCTGTGTTGGTGTTTTAATGGCACATTGATAAAAAGGAAAGATTATAAATTGTGGTAGCATTTGTTTTGCGCATTTCTCAATATGATCACTAAAAGGTATCATTCGGTATTCTGGGTGTGTAATCTGCTGGCGGTGCAGAGTGCATCTACGTCTGAGCGATAATCCTGTGGACCCTATGTAGTTCTCGTGGCAGCCCGAGCATCTTATTACATAAATAAGATTTTCTGAGGCACAAGTAAAGTTAGATTTAACTTTGAATTTGTGTCCCTTTTTGAAGAGGAATTCTGAACCTTCTAGAATGTTTGGGCATGTTGCACAATTTGGTCGATCACATTTGTTTACTTTCGCATCTGTTGTTTCGGAAAATAATTTTGCCTTTGTGAGGATCTTTTTCAGTGATTTTGGTTGTTTGTGGCTTTTGATGATTTTGTGTGTGTGTAAAATTTCCTTTAATTTGGGGTCCTTATGTAGCATTGGTATGTTTTGGGTGATGATGGTGAAGGCTTCTTTGTTTCTGGGGTTGTATGTGGATATGTACGGCAGTATTTTCGGGCAATGTGTGTTGCTGTGTTTAACTTTTCTTAAGTTTTCTATGTTAATTTGTGATGCACGTCTGATTCCATCCTCTATGAGTTGAACTGGGTAGTGTCTGTCAATTAGTGTGTTTTTGAGTTCTTGTAGTCTGTAGTCTCTAGTATTTTCTTCTGACACTATTGTGCATATCCTTCTTGCAAGGTTGAAGGGGATGTTTGTCTTGGTGTGTCTTGGGTGGCATGAATCAAATAGTAGATATTGTTTGGCGTCTGTGGTTTTGTAAAATATGTCCGTTTCTATTTTTAGGTTTATTTTTTTAATTAGTATATCCAAGAATAGGAGCTCCTTTTGGTTGTACTCCATTGTGAACTGTATGTTTGGGTTGACACTGTTCAATAGACTTTTGAATTTCAAGAGTTCATCTGTGTTTTCATTCCAGAGTATGAAACAGTCGTCCAGGAACCTTTTCCAATTTTCTTTTATGTATTGGGAAAGGGTGTTTCCAAAGGTGGATAAAGATTCCTGGTATATTATTATTTCCAAGTAACCCATTGTTAGGTTCGCAATGACTGGAGCTGCCCTAGTACCCATAGCAATTCCGGATTTTTGTCGGTAGAAAGTATTGTCAAACATGAAGTGGTTGTTTCGTAAGATGAATTCAACCGATTTAGTAATGAATTCTTTACTGATCCTGTTTGGGATTTCTTTCGGGAATTGATCCAGCCAGAATTGAATTGCCTCAAGTCCATAATTATGAGGTATACTGGTGTATAAATTAATCACGTGAAATGAGACCATGATTGTTTCTTCCTTGACTTCCTTTGGGAGGTGATTTAGCATATCCAAGTCATCTCTGATATAGCTATTTATGTGTTTAAGGAAGGGTTTTAGGAGGATGTCCATAAATAGACTTAGTCTGTGTGTTTCACATACACCAAACCCGGGGGATCTAAAACTGCGACCCATCATAGCTGGCCCAGCCTTCTGCAGTTTTTTCACTCTTATTATCTTTTATACATCCAACCACGTGCTTTCACATACCAACTTTCTCATCTATATATATATATATATATATATATATATATATATATATATATATATATATATATACACACATATATATATGTATGGATCAAAAGTGTTTGATTCAAATTCGTTGGTACTCTTGAGCTTCAAGAATGATGATAGACGTCAGCCGAAAATGGATGACTACTAGTATCACCCTTGAAAATCAAGAGTACCAACGAATTTGAATCAAACCGTTTCGATCCATACATGTAACTCCCAGTAAATTGATTGATTGCTCTTCTTTCGTTTGTCCACGCACTCGTATATATATATGTGTGTGTGTGTGTGTATGTATGTGTGTATGTATATGTATGTATATATATGTATGCATGTATATATATAAATACATATATATGTATATACATATATATATATATGTATATATGCATATATATATGTATGTGTGTGTATGTATATATACATACATGAATATATACATATGATATTTACGCACACACATACGCACGTGCACATATATATATGAGTGTGTATATATATCTATCGGGACGAGACCGATAGATTAAGTTCTAGGCTTACAAAGAATAAGTCTTGGGACCGATTTGTTCGACTAAAGGTGGTGCTCCAGCATGGTCACACTCAAATAACTGAAACAAGTAAAAGAATAAAATAATTGTCCATGTTTAAAACACTTCCTAACGAATATCGGTTGAGGTAATATTATCTACGTTTTACATAAAAATTTGTAAGTCTTTTGTTCATGTGTCTATTGTTTTGTTTGTCTATAACAGGTTTGTAAACCAACATGGCGTCGAAAGCAAAACGCGACCAAACTGTCGCTTTGAAAGTAGCTGAAGTAAGCAACAAGGACATAACAAAACAGCTGAATGCGTGCCGTAAAAGTGTTCAATACATGGAAAACGTGTAGAGAATCCGCTACGACATCTAGCAAGCCAATCAACGAGCTGTTCAATTAGTGAAGAAGCGAATGAACTAAAATCACCGGAGGAGTTC
The DNA here is from genome assembly GCF_046866305.1 of Octopus bimaculoides. Taxonomy (NCBI): domain Eukaryota; kingdom Metazoa; phylum Mollusca; class Cephalopoda; order Octopoda; family Octopodidae; genus Octopus; species Octopus bimaculoides. The sequence goes on along the minus strand of NC_142944.1, from coordinate 47,086,759 downwards.
GAGAAAAACTGAAAAAGTTCTTGATAATTCGAAATCGTCAATGCACAGGATTTTAAAAGAGGATTTACAGCTAACGGCATACAAGAAACACTCCCAGCAGTTAATTTCAGCAGCTTCCAAAAAGAAACGGCTCGACAGGGATAAAACTATGTTAGCTGAGATGAAGCGCACCGCTAACAAAACGTTGATCTGGTCCGACGAGATCTTCACCGTGGAGATAGTTACCAACAGGCTGAATGGCAGGCTTCTCTCATAGTGTGGGCCGCAGTTGCATCTGATGGTTCCAAGTCTCCCTTGATCTTCATCAATGCTGGCGTCGAGGTGAACAGTAAAGTTTATGTGGAAATGTTGGATGAGAAAGTGTTACCCTTGGTCCAGAACTTTTGGTGACCGTTACATCTTTACTCAAAATGCGGCTCCGGCCCACTCATCCAGTTTGACACAGCGCATTTCAGCGGTTTTTGTGACAAGACGATATGGCCTCCCTCAAGTCCTGACATTAACCCAATGGATTTTGCTATCTGGTTCACCTTAGGGAGTAATTTTTTGGTTCGCACCTATACAAATGTGTCAGATCTGAAGAAAGTCATTTTGTCTTTATGGGTCAAGTTAGATGAAGAAGTGGTAAAGCGCTCATGCAACTCAGTGACCACTTATTTGCAGGCTATAACCAAGGCAAAGGAAGGGTATTTTGAAATGCAATTACTGCAATGGATTGACAGTTTACATTAGTTTACATGGATGCCAAATTTCATATCATACCTTAAGTTTTTTATTTTGAATAATTTAGATATATCAATGTGGGTAAATCTTTCTGGGACACTGTGTATATATATATATATATATATATATATACACACACACATATATATATATATATATATATACATATACTCACACATACATATTTGTATATGTGTATGTGTGTGCGTATGTGCATACATGCACATTTATGTGCATTCATATATATGTATATATATAAATATATACAGATATATTCGAACATACAACCATACATTCACATACGTAAAGCCCTCGCACCCCCTATGTATATGTATATGTATGTATATATATATATATATATATATATATATATATATATATATATATATATATATATATATATATATATATATATATATATATATATATATATATATACTTACAGCAACCTGCTTTAAAAGGAGCATAGACGACACCACGCCTATTCTGTCTTTTCTTAAAATATAATGCCTTTATGTCAAGCCAAAAATAAAGCTGAAATGCTTCCATTGGGTTTAAGGGAAAATAATAATAATAATAATATAATAATAATAATAATAATAATAATAATAATAATAATAATAATAATAATAATAATAATAATAATAATAATAATAGTAGTAATAATAATAAAAGTGAAAGCTGGGATAACCAAAAAAGAAAAAAATTTAATTTACCCAAAAAGTGTAAAAATGGCAAGTAGTGGGGTGGCGACTGTCACTTTTATCATAAAATCTTGGTAAAATATGCGAGACACACCATTAAAAAACACAAAAAAACAAAATTCTTTATCTACATAACACAGAAGTGATAAAATTCAAGCTTTTAGCTGTTAAGTTGCAAAACCGAAAATTCTGCAGCAAAATAAAATTAGTTTATCACAAATAGACCACACCACATGGTTAACCTGTGTTACGGGTATGTGATTATCAGGGGTAAAAACTAACGAAACGTGTCGAAATATTTCATTCCTAACTACATAAACTTCGTAAAGAAACAATTCGATTAAAGCATATCTCCTTGTTTGTTGTTGTAGTCGTTATAGTAGCAGTAGTAGTAGCAGCAGCAGCAGTAGCAGCAGGAATTGTTGTTGTTGTTCTTCTTTAACCCCAGTTTAGTTCTGATCAAGCTGGCCCATGATCAAAGACATTCCATCCGTGAGAATTGCAATTTTCAGACAGAATCTATCTCGGAATACGTTAACCAAAAATAAAAAGGAATCAGAAACAGCAAAAAACAAAACAAAAAAAAACAACAACTTTTCTTTCTCTCTCTCTTTCTTTTTCTGGGTGAGTCTTGATTTGAAGTGGGTATAAATAAAAATAACGGTTTCTCATTTAGGAACAGGGCTGAGGGTTTTCTTGGAGAAGAAACCTACTCGAAATCACTGACCCTTGTAAATGACTGGCATCTGGTTTTAATCGATTCTTGATGGAAGAACGTTAAATTTGAACTCGGTGGAATTTGAAGTCAGAACAAACACTTATCGTCAGCTTGGTAAGGTTAGGGTTAGGGTTTCAAATTCTAGCACAAGGCGAGCATTTTTTTTTTTTTTTTTTTTTGCAGGGGACTGGTCAATTTCATCAACCCGACTGTACAACTGGTACTTATTTTATAGATCCCGAAATGATGAAAGGCAAAATGGAACTCGATGGGATTTGAATTCGGAGCATAAAACCGAACGAAATGACGCTAAGCATTTCACCTGTCGTACTACCAATTCCGCTAGATCTCAGCCTTAACATTTGGATTTCAAATTTTAGCATAAAGCCCGATAAAAGGCAAAAGCGACCTTGCCCAAATTTGAACTCGGAACGTAAAGCCAGACAAAATGATGCTAAGAATTTAGCCCGGCATGCAAACTATTTCACTAGATCGCTACCTTAACATATTGTTGTTGTTGGCACTCCGTCGCTTACGACGTTGAGAGTTCCAGTTGATCCGATCAACAGAACAGCCTGCTCGTGAAATTAATGTGCAAGTAGCTGAGTACTCCACAGACACGTGTGCCCTTAACGTAGTTCTCGGGGATATTCAGCGTGACACAGTGTGACAAGGCTGACCCCTATGAATTACAGGCACAACAGAAACAGGAAGTAAGAGTGAGAGAAAGTTGTGGGGAAAGAGTACAGCAGGGTTCGCCACCATCCCCTGCCGGAGCCTCGTGGAGCTTTCGGTATTTTCGCTCAATAAACACTCACAACGCCCGGTCTGGGAATCGAAACCGCGATCCTATGACCGCGAATACGCTTCCCTAACCACTGGGCCATTGCGCCTCCACCTTAACATATTAACCACATGAAAACATCGTTACGAACCGCGTACCTTCCTCAGTTAATATGCATCAAAACAATGGCGGCAAGCTGGCAGAATCGTTAACTTCCCGGGCAAAATGCTTCGCAACCTTTAAATTTTGAGTTAAAATTCTGTCCAGGTAGACTTTGAATTTCATCGTTTTGGGGTCGATAAAATAAGTACCAGTCGAACACTGGGGTTGATGCACTCGACTTACCCATCTCCCGAAACTGGTGACCTTATGCCAAAATTTGAAACCAATGTACATTGAAACAATAGAGGGAGGTACTTGTTTCAGTCATTTGACTGAGGTCATGTTGGAGCAACATCTTGAAGGGTTTTGGTCGAACAAATCGACCCCAAGACTTATTCTTTGTAAGCCTAGTACTTATTCTATCTTTTCTTACCGAACCGCTAGGTAATGGGGACGTAAGCACACCAACATTGGTTGTGAAGCGGTGATGGGGGGACAAATACATACACAAGCACACACATACATAAATATATAGGACGGGCTTCCGTTAGTTTCCGTCTACCAAATCCACTCATAAGGTTTTGCTCAGCCCAAACCTACTTGCCCAAGGTGCTATGTAGCGGCACTGAACCTGGGACCATGTGGTTGAGAAGTAAGCTTCTTACCACACTAGCTACCCCTGCATAAATATGTGTGTGTGTGTGTGTGTGTGTGTGTGTGTGTGTGTGTGTGTGTGTGTGTGTGTGTGTGTGTGTGTGTGTATGTGTGTGTTTGTGTGTGTGTGTGTGTATTAAATCAATCTGTATAATAAGACAACCATACGGCGCTTGATTTGCTAAAAATTGATTTGCTAAAAATTGCAGTCAAAAGTCCCTCGTTTCATACGCATTAGTTGTACCGACGTTTTCAGTACAAGACGCCACAATGGTACCCAAGCCAAAACTTCCTTGTTGCTGGCCGAATTTCTAAACTATCAGCGAAGCCGGTATGTGTGATGAAATCACATAAATAGAACAGCTTTCATCTCAAATCTACAAAATCATAGCGAATCCACTTGGTTACTGCTTAACTAAAACATAAATCCGATCTTTATTTCATTGAATTAGCCACCAGGGCTGTACATAGAATGGATCTTAATCCGATCTTAATAAGGCTTATGCTCGCAGGGAACGTCGTATTCAGCTTTCTGTCGCCGGATCTCTGTCTACGAGTTCTTTCTAAACAACACAAACAACTATATCCTTAAGAAACAGCAATGCGTTTGACTTTCCGTTCTTTAGCAATTCAGTAGGGCGGTGGTTGCATGTTATAGAGTATTCAGGTCGATGGGAACAAAAGGAATATTTGCTCAAAAGAACAAAATGCAACTCTATGTATTGTGAGACGATATATTTACTCCAGAAAGATTCAAATCTTTATGAAAGGGATTGAGTAGCAAAATTATATAAGTCATACCATCTCCTAGACCAAATAATAAACTAAAGACGTAGTAACAGCAACAACAACAACAACAACAACAACAACAATAATAATAATAATAATAATAATAATAATGATTTCTTTAACTTGGCACCCGGGCGAAGGGTGAGAGGGACAATACAAAGAGAGACATAAAATGTGTGTGTATGTGTGTGTGTGTGTGTGTGTGTGTGTGTGTGTGTGTGTGTGTGTGTGTGTGTGTGTGTGTGTGTGTGTGGAGGGTTACATACAATCATAAAGTTATCAAATTAGCGGAATGGTGAGAAAATGAGACTGTGGAAAAGAAAAGTATTTTCTTTATGCTTAAATACATTTTTACGAAACCACGCGTCTATATGCAAACAATAGTCATTTCATTTTAAAAAAGAAAAACATTTGCTTTGTAATATAAATAATAATTTCATTCTTTAAGCCTCAGACAACTTTATGTCAGATGTGTTATTACAGTCTATCCGTCTGCGTGTCTGTTTGAGTGTCTGTCTGTGTATCCGCCTGTCTATGTATGTATGTATGTATGTATGTATGTATGTATGTATGTATGTATGTATGCAGGCGTGGCTGTGTAGTAAGCTTGCTTCAGAACCACATGGTTCCGGGTTCAGTCCCACTGCGTGTCACCTTGGATCTACTCTGAATATGCTTTCCTAAGTAGAAGAAAGAAACTGGAAGAGAGTACTCCCCATGCTTTTATGATGCCAGAGCAATCTGGGGTTTTTTGAGTAGGGTTTACCCCGAATTATCCTAAGTGGAATTCCTTGCTATTGAGGTTTCTATTAATTAATTAATTGATTTATTTTTATATACTTTTTTATAAAGCCTTCAATGTTGTAGTGTCTCTATTTGATCCATATAAATTTCTACCTGTCTTGTGGGTTGTATCTCGTCCTTTGGTATTGTCTACCGTGACTTGGGCCCTTGTGGCCAATAGACGAAATCATTATAACAAAAAAAGAAAAAAAGAGAAGCTGCACGTATAACACATAACTTAGAAGCAGCGCCACAGACGTACCAACACACACGAAATTGAAACATAGCCAACCTCACGCACTTCTCATGAGGAATTCCGGAAGGAGCTTCGTGAGACCACCGCTGAGACACTTCCGGAGAAAAAAATAAGAAAGAAAAGCTGTTAGTAAACAGTTTATAGCAGTGACTCCATCTAAGAAGATCTGAAGAAGGAATTGTATTCCGAAATATCATCGGACTATAGATAACTAAATTACAACAAATATATAGTCCATTTTTTGTATTATTGAGCATTGTTGTACCATTCAAAACTTTTTATTCTTTGAAATCATTATTATTATTGTTATTATTGTTATTATTGTTATTGTTGTTGTCATCGTTTACATTATTGCTATTTTGTTCTATACAGGCTATTTCCAATCTCACCCAGAGATTGGAAATAACAATAAGTTATGAGTAATTAATTACTTTTGGCATTGATATATTGTAAGGGGAAGAAACCTTACAATATATAAATTTGAGAAAAATTC
>NC_142944.1:47068253-47075753 GCF_046866305.1 Octopus bimaculoides | reverse complement strand
GCGTTTACTCCATTCTTTAAATTTTTATATATACTCAAATACCCAAAATATCAAGGAGTTTCTGCCTCACTAACAGGAATTACACTACAGTTATTTTGTGATCTTTGCTACCTTGGTTTCTATTAACCCATTTATTCTATCCGAATTATTATTTATTAGGATAAAATAAATACATATAATTAAATATATATATATATATATATATATATATATATATATATATATATATATATATATATATATATATATATATATATATATATATATACAATTAAACCTTGGGAGAGGCATTATGCCGGTAATAAACACACGCACTGGTTCAGTCCTTTATTAATTTATGTAGTTTTTTGTTAAATTATTTCATTGCACTCTTGCAATCTCTTCAGTAACTTGTCTCTCCACTTCCATTTATTTTGAATGTATGATCTGGCGTTGTTTTGGCGTTGTTTCGAAACTGTTCGGTATGAGCATGTGAGTGTGTGCAAGCTCGTATGTGTGCACGCTCATATGTGTGCACGCACTTATGTGTTCGTGCTTATATGTAAGTATGTGCGTCCATATGTGTGTTTGTAACAATTTCGTTTATATCAGATCAGATAGAGACTTAAAAAATTTTTTTTAATTTTTTTTATTTATTTTTTTATTATTATTTTTTTAAAATTTAAATTTATTTATTTACGTTCATATTCCGCATCATATGTGTGAACAACACATGCAACCATGGGAAATTGTAAGGCCTTCATCTACGTGTATTTGGTGTTCAAAATTGGTTGCGTTTCAGTTATGAGGACCGACTCCTGTATTTGCCGCAAAGAGAACAGGATTTCTATACTAATTCTGTCCAGTACACCACCATGTTGTTCTTTGGCATGCTGGTAGAGCACCGAGGTTTGTTTTTGATTATTATAATCCCTCCAATGGTCGTTTACACGCTCAGCCAAACTTCTTGCCGTTTCACCTATGTATGTCGTGTTTCTGTTTTTACACTCACCATCCATACAGCTTATTTTGTAGACCACATTTCTGGCTTTGCAGTTGGCACCAGGACTATATTTGCACACAATGCAACTCTCCTCAACACACCTTGTTCTTCTGAAGGGATATGTTTTACATATTATTGATCTAATGGATCTCCCTGCTTTTTCTATAACATTTATCCTCAACTTGGTACTTTTGAGGATTTTTCGAAATCTGCGGGCCAGTTCTCCGTGTGGTGTGGCGTCCACAAACATTACTCCCTGGAACTTGTCGGTATTGTACCACGTGCTCTTTCTGTTTGTTTTGTCACTAATCCTTTGTAGTCTATTCCACTGTTTGTTACGGTATCTAGGTTGTGTTCCATCTGTATCTTTGACAATATATATATATTGTCGCGACCGCAGTGATACGCATAGCCACCCCCGAACTGGGTGAGAAAACGCTCGTGGCTGTCTAACACACACACACACACACACACACACACACACACACACACACACACACACACACACACACACACACACACGCTCGCACACACTCATACACACAGACTCACATGCGCCTGCGCACATATATGCTGGATAAAGAAAAGTACAACTGGGACAACTTTTCACAAAGGTTCTATTAGTTTCACATTTGAATAGAAAAGAAGAGGATAAAGGCTTTTGACGTTTCGGTCATAGTGTGCTTCATCAGATTAAAAGAAGGAAAAATGAGGGGTGGGGGGGGAAAGTGGGGACATAGAAGGAGAGTAGGAAAAAGATTAGCGGCGGCGAACCTCATGCAACTCTGAAACCGAAAATACAGACACATAGCTGGGAACCAAGCGTTTTACCACACAGCTACGCCGCTTGAATACTGTTACAAAATCTTATCAACATTTAGTAGCAAGCTCCTGAAAGCGATATCAATGAAAGAAGTCTGTCACTAATATCGGACGCCATTCACATAGCGAAATCCCATCGACCAGACCGTCTCCTACTATATCCTTGGGGCGACCAAAGCCCTGTGAATGGACTTGGTGGACTGAAATTAACAGAAGCCCATTTGTGTGTGTGTGTGTGTGTGCGCGCGCGTCTGTGTATATGTGTTGGCGAAGAAGTTGTGCGTCCGTGTGCCAGTGTTTGTCGCCCACCCCTGATTCACAACCGGTGTTGTATTTATGACCCCGTAACTTAGCAGTTCGATAAAGAGAACCGACGTTTTACAAAACAGGTTTTTTTACAAAAGTACTACAGTGCATTCATCCAACTAAAATTCTTCAAGGCAGTGCTCCAGTATGGCCGCAGTTTAATGACTGAAACAAGTAAAAGATAGAAGGTGAACAATAAAAGGTAAACGAAAGCCGAATACTATGCACAAATGTATCTCTTGCAGTCCGTATTAACACGGCAGAGAATGTTATTTGTCCAAATTATCAAAGACGCAATGAGTGAAGTAATAACAGATTTATATTTTTAAAAACTGTTTGGTTTTGGAAGAACAAGCAAAACCTGACTGGCATCCACTAGTCCAGGTTTCCACAACCAGCAGGCCGCGTAGTTATATCGGTCGGTGGACCATTTGGTATTGGGCCGCACAGTAAGGATAACTTCTTGTAAAAGAATTTTGAGCTGTATTGTATAAACTACAATGCCATTATAGTAGAAATAAAGTGCATAATATACAATGCAATAATTACATTTGAGCTATGTATGTATGTATGTATGTGTGTATGCATGTATGTGTGTATGTATGTATGTATATATGTATGAATGTATGTATGTATGTATGCATGCATGCATCTATATATGTATGAATGTATGTTTGTATGTATGTATGCATGTATGCATGTATGTATGGATGGATGGATGTGTGTATGTATGTATGTATGCATGTATGCATGTATGCATGTATGTATGTATACATGTATGTATGTATGTATGTTTGTATGTATGGATGTATGTGTGTATGTATGTATGTATGCATGTATGCATGTATGTATGTATACATGTATGTATGTATGTATGTATGTATGTATGCATGTATGCATGTATGTATGTATACATGTATGTATGTATGTATGTATGTATGTACGTACGTATGTATGTATGTATGTATACATGTATGTATGTATGTATGTATGTATGTGTGTGTATGTATGCATGTATGTATGGATGTATGGATGTATGTATGTATGTATACATGTATGTATGTATGCATGTATGTATGTATGCATGTATGTATGTATATGAAGGCGTATGAATCAATGGTTAGAGTGTCGAACTCACAATCGTGAGGTAGTGAGTTCGATTCCCAGGCCGGACTGTGTGTTATGTTCTTAAGCAAGACACTTTATTTCACGTTGCTCCAGTTAACTCAGCTGTAGAAATGAGTTGTGACGTCACTGGTACCAAGCTGGATCGGCCCCTTTGCCTTTCTCTTGGATGACATCGGTGGCGTGGGGGAGGGAAGCAGGGGTGCATGGGCGACTGCTGGTCTTCCAAAGAATAAACCTTGCCCGGACTTGTGCCTTGGAGGAGAACTTTTTAGGTGGAATCCCATGGTCATTCATGGGATTGCATCTGAAGCGGGTCTTTACCTTTTTACTTGTGTATGTATGTATGTATGTATGTATGTATGCCTGTTTGTATGCATGCATGCATGTATGTATGTATGTATGTATGTATGTATGCATGTATGTATGCCTGTTTGTATGCATGCATGCATGCATGTATGTATGTATGTATGTATGTATGTATGTATGCATGTATGTATGCCTGTTTGTATGCATGCATGCATGCATGTATGTATGTATGTATGTATGTATGTATGTATGCATGTATGTATGCCTGTTTGTATGCATGCATGCATGCATGTATGTATGTATGTATGTATGTATGTATGTATGCATGTATGTATGTATGTATGTATGAATGTATGAATGTATGTATGTATGAATGTATGTATGTATTTATGTATGTATGTATGCTTGTATGTATTTATGTATGAATGTATGTATGTATTTGTGGATCTGTTTGGAAGGCATGATTATTGGAAAGAGAAACATGGGTAACCAACCTAAGAATCAGAGAGATAACAACACAGCATAGGCAGGCCTTGGCATAGTTTCCCTGAATGATCTTATCAAAGATCGAATACCATAGAGGCAACTATCTCACATTAATGCGCATTCTGCCGCAGACGGAAACAACGTTATTAAAAAAAAGTGTAAGAATTAAATCACATATATGCATATTGTGTTTTGTTATGTACTTTATCCTTCGGCCGTGGAAAAACTGTTTAGCATGAAAACAGTCTGTGGTATAAAAATAACTCCGAATTATCTCGGAGGGCTTGTAAATCTTTGTAAACTTTTCATATTGTATTTTTTTAAATAAACCTATCTGCACAGTCACGTGTGTGCGTGGAGTACGTACACATAGTTGGCAGGTCAAATCAAAAGTGTTTTTCGTATTTTAAGCGTCAATTAGTAGTTCAAAGCATGTACGAAAAGCGTTTATTCACATTCTATTGTCTGTTACCATCGTTGTGTCAGAAGCTCAATTCCACGCTTATACCGTTTGGCTGGTTTAGACGTATACAACTCTCTGCAGCCGTTTTCAACCTCAACCACATTGTTGAACCTCCATTCATGCAGGGAATGGAGCGTGCAGAAAATGGCTTGGAAAAAGTGATAATTTGATGTTGCAAAGTCTAGACTATAGGCAGAGTGAGATACCACTTCCAGTCCCTCACATACTTCAAGTTTTTGCTTGGCTACATTGGCAATGTGTGCTGAGGTATTGTCCTACAGTTGGAGAGCTCGTCTTCGATTGATCAATGCCGAGTAGCGGGCTTTCAAAGTATCATACACTCGCTGCAATCGCTAAGCATAAAGTTGAGCTTTCATAGCATGACCATCTGGGACAAACTCAAAAGTGCAACACCCCACTTAAAATTCCACCAAACACACGACATGCCCTAATCAATTTGCCTTGCCTGACATCAGGTTCTGAAGCCTCGCCAGAACGAAGCTACTGATTTCTCATATTAAGATTACGAAAATAGTTCCATTTTTCATTCTCAGTTACAATTCGATTCCAAAACGAGCATTTCGAAGATTTTCCAGCAGTTGCTTGGAAATGTTTACACGTTGTAGAGCATGGCGATTGCTCACTTCATGAAGACTTCTCGACCACATCTGTTGACAAGGTTGAACTTATGAGGATATCGATTGATGGTGCTTTGTTAAGGACCAAGTTCTGCTGACAATGTAAGAGTGCTTCATCTTAGTTTGTCTTCGAGGCTGATGTTACCTTCCTTGAAACGTCTGAACAAACATTGTGCCACACATTTGTCGACAGTTCCTAGGCCTTCCACATTATTTATTTATTTTTGCCGCTGCCCTGGCACTCAAACCTTTTCTTCCACAAGCTGCGTAAATTGAATCTAATTGCAATTTTGTCACCAGTCATTATCAAAGCAGCAAAATAAAGAATAAGCAATTAATTTACATGTTATTTATGAGAATAAAGAATAATTCAGCAGCCATTGGGTAAAAAGTTGCATCAAATTAGTGATGTAACATGGAGGTATATGTCGCCAAAAATCGTCGGTGAAAATTCGAAAGAAAGCTTGACTCAATCTGTTATATATATGTAGTCGTATAAATCGTCTGCTAAAATATATATACAAACCCGTTAAAAGGATGCATGTGATTACACATATGCTCCTATTCATTAATACATTAAAAAAATCTTCAATTGACTTAAAGGAAATAGCATTGTCGAATTGTTATTGACCTGTGAAGTACTATACATATAGATATACATACATATATACATATATATGACGTAGTGGTTAAGAGCGTGGGCTACTAACCCCAAGATTCTAAGTTCGATTCCAGGCAGTGACCCGAATAATAATAATAATAATAATAATAATAATAATAATAATAATAATAATGATAATAATAATAATGATGATGATGATGATGATGATAATAATAATAATAATATGCAGTACCAGGCAGTGACTCATGGCTTCTGATCTTAACTGATTGGAAGTGTTATCATGTACATTGTTTTGTCTTGGTATAAAAAGATTGGCTACAGCAAATATTCTGCTTAATACCACAGATTTGCTTGTGAGTTGTTTGACCTTAACCAGTTGAGCATGTCCCTTGGTGGCTGACGATATGTGCATCTCTGTTCACCAGCAGAAGTAGTGGGGGAGCATCATAGCCATGTGTTGAGAGGAATTCTTTGGGGTTTGAATAATTCACCTTTGGAAACACGGGTGTTTTGTTCAACATCCTTAAACAAACCTTACATACGTGTCACATACATACATACATACATACATACATACATACATACAAAATACAAAGGCACGTTCATTTCGATACTTACAAACATACACAAAAATTTATATACATATGCGTATATATGTAAATATAAGAATACATATCGTACACACATGAGCATAAGCACACATAGATATGCCACGCGCGTGCTGATGCTCATGAATACACACGCTTATATATATATATATATATATATATATATATATATATATATATATATATATATATATATATATATATATATATATATATATATATATACATACATATATATAAGTTCTACACACATAAACATATTTGCAAGTATAATGTTCGTATAATACACAACATGCCTGTATATATGTATTCAAACATACATATATATGAATATAGATACATATATAAATATATGTATATGTATATATATGTGTGTGTGTGTGTACATATAAATATATACTTATATACATATTTTCATAAAAGCATATACTATTCTATACGCATACAGGCACACATGCCTGTATGTACGTATGTATATATATATATATATATATATATATATATATATATATATATATATATATATATATATATATATTTATTTATTTATTTATGTGTTTCAGCCAAGTGGATATATATATATATACATATTTACATATTTACATATTTATATGTATGTATCTATCTATCTATCTATCTATCTATCTATCTATCTATCTATCTATATATATATATATATATATATATATATATATATATGTATATATATTTATACATATAGATGAGTGTATGTCTGTGCATGTGTGTATGTGTATGTATGCACACACAAACACAAACACACACATAGGGCACAGACACACAGGCACGCACACACACACACACACACACACACACACACTAATATACACACGCACACACCCACATACACGCGCGCACACGCAGGCACGCACTTGTCAGAAGATATATGACTGCATAAAAATAAGCTGATGAAAATACAAAACAAAAAAAAGAACCGTAAGGAAACAAAGAGTCTACATCTGTATAAATTGATATATGTATGTAAACGTCTATAGCTAAAATCATTTTGAGGTACGCCAGCGTTAAATAAATGATTTCCCAGGTTTGCTGGTGCAATGTTTCACCGTCATCTTTGTTTTTATTTCTTCACGCTGTTGTATGTATGTGTGAGTGTATATATA
>NC_142944.1:47045659-47053159 GCF_046866305.1 Octopus bimaculoides | reverse complement strand
CGTCGTCGTCATCATCATCATCATCATCATCATCATCATCATCATCATCATCATCATCATCATCATCATCATCAAGGCGGTAAGCCACCAGTATCGTTAGTGCATGAGACTAAACGCTTACCGTCATTTCTTCAGAGTCTTTAAGTTCTGACTTCAAATTCTGCAAAGTTCGACTGCAAAGTTCATCAATTCGGATTCAATAAAATATAGTACCAGTGAAATGGCAGGGGTAACTGACTAGTCCCCTTCCCCTAAAATTACATGGTATTCTACCAAAATTTGAAACGGTTATTTTCACGATCATTTTGTTTTTATTTCAGTCTTCCTGAATACGTGTTATATAAAATCATTTCTGTTGCTTGCGATGTTTGTTATTATTATTATTATTATTATTATTATTATTATTATAATCATCATCATCATCATCATCATCATCATCCTTATTATTATTATTATTATTATTATTATTATTATTATTATTATTATTATTATTATTATTATTATTATTATTAACTTTATACTTATAAAAACAAGCCACATGAAATTAATAAAAGGAAATTTTGTATGGACTCAAAGCACACACCCATAGGTCCGCAATATATGATTAAAACAATATATCCGTTATGGAAATAAAGCTGTGAATGTTTGTGAAGTTGGTAGCCGATGTTCACAGGAATTAAAAAAAAATTCGTTTACTTACGAAAACACTAAAAGCAAAACATAGAAAGATTATGAAAGGAAAAAAAGAAACACTAGCAAAAGGCAGTGAATAGAAGTCCATTCCACTAACATCGAGTGCGCACGTGGTTCTCGCTAACGATCCAACTGAGACCAACAAAGAATGCTGTTTCAGGAACCACTTCACAAATATATATATTCGAAAGTAAGCGTTGCTATGTTCCGCAAACTATCCCATGAGGACGGACTATTTATAATAAGAGAGGGAAAAGGGGAAAAAAGCCACTTACTTCAGCCTTCGCGAGCGACTGTCTTTCACACACTAATGGGATATATTTGGGTCCCACACCGTTTAAGATTGAGCAAAAGTGATGAAAACAATCTTGTCATAACACCGTATGTGTCATTTCTTTTTATTCAAAACAAAATCGATGACGGAAAAAAAACCCGCTAATTTTTTTTTTCGAAGAACTGGGAATTAAAAAAAAAACAGCTTTTATACTTGATGTGTAATAAATGAAAGAGTGTCATACCCGGAACATTTTTTTAAGAGTAGTAATCCAGAACTGAAGCATTTACACATACATACATACATGCATACATACATACATACATACATACATACATATATATATACATACATGCATATATATATACATATATACATATATATATATATATATATATATATATATATATATATATATATATATATATGCATGCATATATATACATATATATATATATATATGCATATATATACATACCCCCACACACACACACAAACACACATATATATTCTGTTTAATAATCTGAATGGAGGCAGTCTGTATTTTATTTGCGAGTATTGTTAATATTAGCAATCTCAAAATAAAGCAGTGTATTATATATATATATATATATATATATATATATATATATATATATATATATATATATATATATATATATATATATATAGTAGACTTACTTTCAAAAAAGGACGTGTGCGTTCAATAATGTAATAATACAAAGAATATATATACATGTATACACACATATATGTACATACTTACATCTACATGTGTATATATATGCATATCAGGGTACAGGACGTTAGAACAATAAACTACAGACAACGGAACGAACACATAGGAAAACGGAAAGCCACTTGGAATATCCCTTCATCAGCTGTCTCTATTCTATCTAGACGTTTCGAAGATAAGACAGAACGTACTCTAGAATAGTCTCTTCCTGAGTAGTGGATCAACCCACTACACAGAGGATTCCAAGGTGGCAAACACAAACCAAGACAGGAAAAATTGGACAGTGAAAACAACATTCAAAAGCCGTACGGCCAAACGCAAATCTGAGGTAGAACGCTAGTAGTTCGTCTCGCCTTCACAGCGGCTGGAGTGAAAAGAAAGTTGACCACAGGTCACACGAGAGCAGAGAGGATGGTGGAGGGAGGAAGTGGAACAAGGAGGAAGGGACAGAAGGGTATAGCAGTGAAATAGAGGCCAGGACAGAGGGATAGATAGAAAGATAGGGGAAGACAGATAGATAAATAGATAGAGAGGATGGTGGAGGGAGGAAGTGGAACAAGGAGGGAGGGACAGAAGGGTATAACAGTGAAGTAGAGGATCTATATATATATATATATATATATATACTTTTGTTATTTACACCACCTGTCCTCGTCTGTTGTTATTTTTTGTATATTCTCCCATATATATATATATATATATATATATATATATAAAAGATAATAAGAGTGAAAAAACTACAGAAGGCTTGTGTTACATGGTTAAAGTATATATTTAAATTATGTCAGAAAAATGTTATAAAATATTTTTGGTATATAAACATTGTATTTTGAGAAATACCGGTTTCGTGTTGTCTTTTCAAATTTCTCTACTTCATTGTGTCGTGTTCGCTCCCAGACTGGAGCGAACACGTTACAATGAAGTAGAGAAATTTGAAAAGACAACACGAAACCGGTTATTTCTCAAAATACAATGTTTATATACCAAAAAGATTTTCTAACATTTTTCTAACATTTTTCTGACATAATTTAAATATATACTTTAACCATGTAACACAAGCCTTCTGTAGTTTTTTCACTTTTATTATCTTTTATACATCCAACCACGTGCTTTCACATACCAACTTTCTCACACACACACACACACATATATATATATATATATATATATATATATATATATATATATATATATATATATATACATATATATATATATATACATATAGATATATATATACACATATATACATATATACATATATACATATATACATATATATATATATACAAATATATATATATATATACATATATATGTGTGTATATATATGGCTTTTATTCTTTTATTCTTTTGCTTCTTTCAGTCATTTGACTGCGGCCATGTTGGAGCTCCGCCTTTAGTCGAACATATCGACCTCAGGACTAATTATTTGTAAGCCTAGTACTTATTTTATTGGTGTCTTTTGCCGAACAGCTATGTTACGGGGACGTAAACACACCAACATCGGTTGTCAAGGGATGGTGGGGTACAGACACACAAACATACACTTACATATACGTACAAGAAGGCGAGCTAGCAGAAACGTTAGCATGCCGAGCAAAATACTTAGCGGTATTTTGTCTGCCGTTACGTTCTGAGTTCAAATTCCGCCGAAATCGACTTTGCCTTTCATCCTTTGGGGGTCGATAAATTAAGTACCAGTTACGCACTGGGGTCCATGTAATTGACTTAATCCCTTTGTCTGTCCATGCTTGTTCCTTCTACCTTAGCCCCTTGTGGGTAATAAAGAAATAAGAAACATACTTACATATATATATATATATATATATATATATATATATATATATATATATATATATATGTATATATATATACACATATATATATACGATGGGCTTCTTTCAGTTTCCGTCTACCAAATCCATTCACAAGACTTTGGTCGGCCCGAGGTTATAGTAGAAGACACTTTCCCAAGGTTCCACCCAGTGAGACCGAACCTGAGACCATGTTGTTGGTGAGCAAGCCTCTTACCACACAGCCACTATGGGTATATTGATGAAAAAAGGAAAATAGAACTCAAAATATGAGTATACGGTAACGACTCGATATACGAGTTAATTCGGTCCCGGAGAACGCTCGTAAAACGAAAACTCGTAAACAAAATATAAAACTCGTAAAAGCCGTAAACCCGGGTGTCTCGTAAAGTGGATTCTCGTAAAGTGAGTTATTACTGTATGTATATTTTTATTAATATTTAGCAGGAGTAATATTATTTCCACCAAGGAAATATATTTATCACCAGCTATATTTATTACCTCACAAGTCTTCGGCCTGTAATTAGTTTTGGTAAGTGCCAACGCACGAAACTCTCCGAACTTGAGACACTCTGTTACTTCTGCTAAATATTGGGTTGTTTGGAAAGTTTGTGCCGATTTATAGTAGCTTACCTTTCGACTTATTTGCCATGAAACCACCTCAATTCCGGGAAGAGGCTATTTTCAAGTTAAAGGAAAGATGGAGACGCATTGTGCAACAAAATGGTTCATATTTGGTTGATTAAAAATGTAATGGCAAGTATTTATTGACCTTTTTCTTTCCTTTAAAAGTCGACACGAAATTTCCGGACGACTCAATATTAATAAAAATATATACACACTCATATATATATCTGTTCTTCGTGCCTACATTTTGATGAGCTCTATCGACAAACTGAATATTAGCATGGAGAATTACCATCTACCGTACTTAGTGATATATAGATATATACATTATTGAATACCGCCGTCCGTGCCTGAGAAATCTTGTACCCCTGCCGTAAGGCTTTACTTCCACACACGCCAGCTTAATTTAATTCATCCTTAGTCGAAAGATACCTGATGTTATGTCCTGTTATTTGTATTTGTGTAACTTTTTCTCTTTTTCTTCCGTCCTTGTTTTCGTATACATTCGCTGCTGTCTTCCAAGGAATCTAATGCTCTTAGCTTAGTTTTTCCTTGGGGCTGGCCAGATTGGAACAATCTCGAGTATAAGCAGCCGAAATTGCAAAGATAATCTGGAGCTCGACTGAGGAAAGAAAACTCCGAATGAACCGTCCTTGTTTTCTTTGTATCGTCTGTCTAGATGTTTTGTTGTCCCCCTTTTGTATCAACTGTCTGGATGTTTTGCGTTCTTGTCCCATTTTGTATTTTTTATATATTAAAAATATTGTTATATACACACATATATGCATATACATTTCCAAACACACACGCACACACATAAACACATTATTCTTTCTTGGAATGGTTGATATCCACGCAGATTAAGCTATAAATAGTAGCGTGTAAGTATTGGACAGCTTTCAACATTTTCCTTCTAATATCCGATAAATATACGCTAATATTTATAGATTTATCTCCTTCAAGATTCACCATTCCAAATAAATAAATAAATAAATAAATAAATAAATAAAATGATTATTTCGCGTTCCTCTGAAGATTATAAATTATCATGACGTCAACAATATAAACATCAGTGGTCTGTAGGCTTGTGTCAAACAGCTGCTGTCTTGCACAGGAAGAGTCCAGCTGTCTACTGAGTCATAAGTGATAATGAGGCGGCACCTTCATCTGACGGAGAAGGAAGACAGATTGTTCTCTGTTTTCGCGAAAGAAGGTATGTGGCAGACTCTTTTGGAAAGTTTGAAAACGGATACTTAGTTGGCAGAATCGTTAGCACCCCCGAGTAAGTTGGTTAGCGGCATTTCGTCCGTCTTTACGTTCTGAGTTCAAATTCTGCAGACTTCGATTTTGCCTTTCATCGAAGTCAATAAAATAAGTACCAGTTGTGTACTGGTGTCGATGTAATCGACTACCCCTTCCTCCAAATTTCAAACTTTGTGTCTATAGCAGAAAAGATTATTGTTGTTGTTATTATTATTATTGTGATTATTATTATTATTATTATTATTATTATTGTGATTATTATTATTATTATTATTATTATTATTATTATTATTATTATTATTACGTTAATGCAATAACGTCATGCCACTTACTTTCTCGTTATTCTTATGTGTTAGATTTTCCTTGTAAATTATTCACGTTGAATTTAAGACAAAATAAATTTTGTGTTGAGTCAAAAATATTTGTGGAAAAAGGAAGAAAATTCTTGATGCATTCCCTTGAGATAAAAATAAATGGCAGCAGCTCTTAATAACGGAAGTTAAAATTGTCACCTATCTGTATCTCGGTTTTTAGATGTCATTGCTTTAAAAAAAATATTCCATTTCCTCCTTTTTTTGCCCATTCCTTCTATCAATTTGACACATTCAGTTGTTAGTTAGAGATCATGGTGCCCAAGCGTATAACCTCTTCATCGCAGATAGAAATTCCAGGCAAGATCTGCTAAAGTTAATCATCGTTTCATAAGACTACATTTTCCTGTTTGAGAAAACTGATATTCAGAAGAAATATAAAGAACATTTGAAGAATATAGCAGAATTGTTTATGGGAGTGTGATGATGGTATAAATAAGATTAAGGAAAGTAATTTAAGGTTTGGGGCACCACTAGTTGTTCATGTAAGCCAAACAAATAAACGAATCATTTAATTTTTTTTTTTTTTTTTTTTCGTGGGATATCAACTTCAAGAAAATGAAAATATTTTGCAGCGAAACACAATTTAGTGGATTGAAACATCTAGTGAAGTGATCACGTGAGGTGAATGAGAAAAGACAGCGACAAAGAACGGAGTGAGTTAAAAAATATATAAACAAATAAATATTTACTAAATTACTTATAGGTGTATCTTACTCGTGGAAGAAATGGCTTTTTGGATGTAAAAAGACTGCAATTGTGTAGATCAAAAGAAATGAATAACTATGTGTTTATTATTGTCCTTACTTTTTCTTGCTAATATCTTTTAACACCTTACATCAGATTAAAAGTAGTGTTGTTACACATGTTAGATAAGATATCACTTCAAGTTAGATGAAATATTCCACTTTCCTGAGACAGCAATTCTAGGTTAATATAATCAACGCTAAATTCTTACATGACCTAATTTTTTAAGCAGTTACCCCACCACCCAAATACACCAAAATAAACAAAATGGAAAGCGACACGGAAGTAAAATCAAACATTCCTTCAAAAAATACATCTACTCGGATGTTTTTTTTTCTTCTTTTTGTTTTCGTTTTACAGTCGTTTTAAATAAACGACATAAAAATTGTTAAATTTCACTTATATTCATTATCAAAGTGACGATCGCTAGATCGTGCGTTCGATTCCCGGACTGAGCATTCTATCCTTCAGCAAAACACTTCCTTTTCCTTTGCTCTGCAATCATTTCGACATGTGACGCGTGGCACACTTGTGCACCTGTAGGGGCAATATTTTTGATGGAAAGCAATGCGCTAATGTGCAGTACATACATTTGATCGCTATAAACAGATCATTTACGCAGGTCATTCAGTAAACACTGATCACTCATACGTCGTAATCGATAGGGGAGTCCATCATCATCGCCACCATATCCTCGTCATCATAATGCTTTTAAAACTTTTCAATGCTATGCATATTTCCCTTCTTTTACAGTGTATACCGTGTATACTTACTCTCTTTTACTCTTTTACTTGTTTCAGTCATTTGACTGCGGCCATGCAGGAGCACCGCCTTTAGTCGATCAAATCAACCCCAAGACTTATTCTTTGTAAGCCTAGTACTTATTCTATCGGTCTCTTTTGCCGAACCGCTAGGTTACGGGGACGTAAACACACCAGCATCGGTTGTCAAACAATGTTGGTGGGACAAACA
>NC_142944.1:47023159-47040659 GCF_046866305.1 Octopus bimaculoides | reverse complement strand
CAATTCCTATCATAGTAGGTGCCTTAGGTATAATAAAAAAATATTCAGACAAATACATAATAAAAACACCAGGACTTACAAATATATATAACATACAGAAAATTGCACTACTGGGTACTGCACACATTCTACGCAAAACACTTTCAATACAGTAAACATAAGAGCACCACAGCAAACCACAGCACATACCCAAGGCGCACAGAGCTGCGCTCGGTAGTGAAGTGAAAGCACGTTATAAAAATAAAACTACTGAATAATAATAATAATAATAATAATGATGATAATAATAATAATAATAATAATAATAATAATAATAATAATAATAATGATAATAATAATAATAATAATAATAATAATAATAATAATAATAATAATAATAATAATAATAATAATAATAATAATAATAGTATTAACAACAACAACAACAATAATAATAATGATAATAATAATAAAAATAATAATAATAATAATGATTATGATAATAATTTCTTTATTAACCACAAAACTTTACATTAAGAAAAACATTATAGACAGCACGGGACAAAACAAAGAATGTGCTTGGTGTGAGTGTGTGTTGTGAGAGTTTTGCGTGTAAACAAGACTAACAAAATTATTAAATAATTCAATTTAACAAAAAACAAAGAGAAAGAAAGAAAGAAAGAAAGAAAGAAAGAAAGAACCAAAGAAAGATTGAAAGAAATCAACGATGTGTAATCTTCAAAAGGGAGGAGACGTTCGAGGGCTGTTCATGGAAAACCCCTATAATAAACCATGGGTACCCTGACTTTTGGGGAAGGTGCCTTTTTCCTTTCCCTATTTTTCCAACTACAGCAGTATGCTCAGGACAGGCCCATTCACCCACACCACTTCCATCCACCTTTCAGCCAAACTGGCTAGAAGACAAAACTTCTCTTTCTACCCTTATTTTCCTCTTCAAGTGAAAATTGAAGAAGCTCATCAGGGATTGGCCAAAAAGAAAAGTGTTTGTCTTCAGCCCCTTCAATCTCGTCCACCATACATCCTGTTTTACCATGGCCACCAGGCATATAAACACAGCCTTTCTTACCCGGTTAAAGGAAGGAGGTGGGTCTAACTTTACAATGGATTCAGCTGATAGCCGGATCCGTCCCACATGCCGCAGTAAGTGTTCGACATAAACCCACATGTCAGCTATACCCGAGCACTGGACGAATGCATACAGGACTGTCTCGTCATCCTGCGTGCATTTTGGACATGCTCGGCTGACGGCGCTCCCGTGCCTGTAAATTTTATCTCAAACAGGCAAAGCTCCCCGGTAGCACTGCCAGGCCAGAGATTTTTGGAAATTATCCATCGTTCCCGGCCCGAAAGTTCTCCAGAGAAGAGCAACTAGCTGATTTTCTTCGACATCCAAAGTCTTTCCAAGAACTTTGTCGCACTTTTCCTCCACTAATCTTCTATAAAAAGGTTGACGTTCCACCTATCGCGCTCTCCGATTAACTGAGGGTTGTAAGCGTTTGAAAGCGTTCCAGTTTGCAAAAGCTCCCCTCGGTCTCTGTTTTATCCAGGGCTGCAGCTCCGTTAAGGAAACTAGCTGTGGAAATACGTCTCTGGCGAACGGTGACCACACCTGTTCACCGTCTAGGAAGCACTGGAGATGTCGTAGCCTAAGCGCATGTCTGCGCATCATCAACCACGGCATGCCCAGGCCACAACGCAGCGGGTGCTGACAGCAGATACACTGCCTGACATTCGGGACGCGTCCCTTCCACAAGAAGCAGAAGAGTATACACTCTTGCTTCTCCAGATGACGAGCCGCAAGCTCACTGATTTTTTCCTGGTTAATTCTCGCTCCTGAAACCACTTCGTAGTCCCTGAGAGCGGTACCGATCATTTCTATGTGTTTATGATCCGACACCACTATGGTGACGTCATCGGCATATGCTGACACGCATCTCCCACATTCTAGGTCACGCGGAATGCCTCTCAAAACCTCCAGTTTGTGAAGTAGTGGATCGAGAGTCAGTACATACAAAAGAGACGAGAGGAGAAAACCTTGCCGGACCGAACGCATGATGTTGAACGGCTACGAGAGGCGACCGTTCACTCTGACCACTGAACAGATGCCGCTGTGCATTGCAGCGATCCAGCCCCTGAATAAGGCCCAAAAGGTGGAGATTGTCGTGGATGGATCTTTTCGGGATGGCACATGTCTGTGCTTCTCCTACCAGATCCCCGACGACAAGCGCCAATCTCGTAGCTAATAACTTGGCCAAAATTTTGAACTCTGCATTCAGCAGAATTATTGGCCTAAAATTGTCAAAACAACCCCACTTGTTCGGGTCTTTTCTCAGCAACACCACCGCTTCCAAGGCGACCCCACGCCACGTACATTCAAACTACCTATTCTGTACACGACCATGTTGTCGGAAAAAGAAAAGAAAAAGAAAACTTGGTTTTGTTTAGAAAGGCGGATTGCCCGTCCCTCCTGTTGGCTTTGGGTATTTCCAACAGTAAATAACCAAGAATCCTCTTCGTGATATTCCCTCGAAAAATTCTGATTTCCTGTGAGAATTAGGGTTTTAAGTATGTGTATGTGCTTTGTGTTGTTTCAATGATTTGTATGTGTGCAGGTAGGGAGATTGTGGATGTGACAAAATCTTTTGGTGTAACGTTTTTGTGTTATTATATACTTCATTAATTCATTGTTTTTGTGATTATTGCCAGTGCCTTGCAAAAATCTACACTCCCTTTGAAAATTTATATATTTTGTATAATTTAACAGGGCTCTTTCTACACTCCTTGACTTTAATCCGATTGTACGGTACGTCCCTGGTGGACGTATCTTAGCTTGGATTGTCTCAGGTGGGATATTCAACGTTACAGCTAGTCCAACTCTCTCGACTAGCTGTCTAGTATATTTCAGTTCTTTGTCTGAGAATTGTATTTTCTGGAGAGATGATTTAGCTACTCCAGCGAAAGAAGGTTTTGGAGAGCTTTTCTAAGCCGTTGCACCGGTTTGTGTCTCATCTCCTTCATTGCCTTTCTCATTGTTGTTGCTGCTTTTGTTGCTGTCGTTGTTGTTTTTGTTGTTACTGTTCTTGTCACCTTTGTTATTGTTATTATGGTTGTTGATGGTGCTGCTGATGTTGTTGTTGTTGCTGCTGAGGTTCTTGCAGTTGTTGTTACTTGTACCGAACTCGACCGTTGCTTCACTAACAAAAGGGCTCTAACTTTACATTTTCGAAATTGTTGTATTTATTTCAAAACATGTGAAAAACAGAGCCTTTACTTTTCCGAAGATCTTCTAAGAGATCCTTCTTGAAAAAAATTGACTCTGTTGGCCTTTTTGTCCATTTTTTTTTCGACAAAAATACTATCGTCTGTTCCCCCCCCCCCGCTCCAAATCGCTTTGTACACACGCACTCTCTCTCATTAACGTTTGGTGACGCTCCTCCCTCTCTCCCCTCTTTCACATATGAGCGTCAGGTAAACAGGAAAATAAACTCACCGCTCGACAGCAAACAACTTGTTGTCTACGATACAATAAATTTAAAGGGTGCAAATACACCATTATGTGTTTTTTCCTTATAAATTTCACGGAGCGAGGTCAAGTGTGGCTTACCAGGCACTACTGGGCACTGCACACATCCTACGCAAAACACTTTCAATACAGTAACCATAAGAGCATCACAGCAAACCACAGCACATACCCAAGGCACACAGAGCTGCGCTCGGTAGTGAAGTGAAAGCACGTTATAAAAATAAAACTACTGAACAATAATAATAATAATAATAATAATAATAATAATAATAATAATAAAAATAAAAATAAAAATAATAATAATAATAATAATAATAATAATAATAATAATAATAATAATAATAATAATAATAATAATAATAATAATAATAATGATAATAATGATAATAATAATAATAACAGCAATAGCAACAACAACAATAATGATAATAACAATAATAATAATGATGATGATGATGATGATAATAATAATAATAATAATAATAATAATAATAATAATAATAATAATAATAATGAAATCCAAACTAAAACTAGAACAGCAACGGACCATGATAAAACGATGGCAAAAAAAGCCCCTACATGGTAAATACTGGGCTAAACTAAATGCGAAAGAAATAGACAGAGAAAAATCCCAGCAATGGCTGAGAAGCTCAGGACTCAAAGCAGAGACTGAAGGATTTTTAATTGCTGCACAAGACCAAAGTCTCCCCACCAGAAATTACCAAAAACACATAATGAAAAGAAATATAACAAGTAACTGTAGAATATGTGGAGATCGACAAGAAACAATAAATCATATTATCTCTGGCTGCCCAGTCCTGGCTAAGAAGGAATATATTCACAGACACGACAGAGCTGGGACCTATATACACTAGAAGCTGTGCCAACACTATGGAATAACAACAGAAAAAAGATGGTATAAACACACGCCAGAAAAGGTCACAGAAAACGAGAAAGCAACCATACTCTGGGATATGCCAATACACACAGATAGAGAAATTAAGGCAAATAGACCAGATATAGTTGTCAAAGATCATGAAGGGGGAAAAAAAAAATGCTTTCTAATTGATGTATCAATACCAGCAGATGACAACGTTTCTCTAAAAGAAATGGAAAAACTTTCAAAATACAAAGACCTGGAAATAGAGATAACTCGAATGTGGAATCTAAAAACAGAAACAATTCCTATCATAGTAGGTGCCTTAGGTATAATAAAAAAATATTCAGACAAATACATAACAAAAATACCAGGACTTACAAATATATATAACATACAGAAAATTGCACTACTGGGCACTGCACACATCCTACGCAAAACACTTTCAATACAGTAACCATACGAGCACCACAGCAAACCACAGCACCTACCCAAGGCACACAGAGCTGCGCTCGGTAGTGAAGTGAAACACGTTATAAAAATAAAACTACTGAATAATAATAATAATAATAATAATAATAATAATAATAATAATAATAATAATAAAAAGCGTGGCTTGCCAAGCTGAGGGCCATGATGATAATGATAATGATGATGATGATGATGATGATGATGATGATGATGATGGTGGTGGTGGTGGTGGTGATGATGATGATGATGACGACGACGATAACAGCAACAATAATTACGGACAAGAAAGTCAAAGAGATAATCAAGAGAATACCACTTATCTTTAAATTCCTCCTCCAACGCCATTCCCAACAAATAAAGTTTTAAATTAGGTCATTATGACTAATGAATCTAGCGTTAACAACTCAATGTAAGATAGTTATTTATCCACCCAAGATTTAAGAACTGCTAAAACCATTTTATGAGGTCTCGCCGAAATATAGCACTAAATATATCAGAATCGACCCGGCTTGTTAGCAATCTCATAAGCATTGTATACAAATACGTAGGAACGAAAAACCGGAAAAAATTTGCAAACGACACAGCAAGAAATCGTGATGTACCTCATTCTGATCTGGTGCACCAAAACGTGCGCCGCAAGGGCAAAATGTTTGACACGTATGATGTGGCATCTCTGAAAGAATATTGTACGTGTGCCGAAATGATCCACATATACATATTCCTTGGCTATTGAAGAGTAAAGATGAAGATCGTTGATGTACTCCCTGAAATAAACATCTGCTAGTTTGTGACAGCTGTTCGCATATATAGGCATTGGTGTGAATATGGCTAAGAAGTCCGTTTTGAAGTTACAAGGTTTCGATTTCAGTTCCACTGCATGGCACTTGACAGGATATTTTCAGGATAGACGTGGGCCAACCCATGCCTTGTGAGTGAATTTGGTAGATGGAAATTGTACTGAAGCCCAGCTCGTCGTACATTGCGTCTGTTCGTATGTGCATGCGCGTCTTCATGTGTTCTGTTATACCGCTTGGCAACCGATGTGAGTTTGTTTACGTCCAGTTCGACGGAAGGAACCAATAGAATAAGTACCAAACTTAAAAAGTGGGGTTGATTTGTTCCATTAAACTGTTCAAGGCAGTGCCCCAATATGGCCGCAGTCGAATAGCTTAAACATGTAAAAGTGCAAAAGAGTATCTTCTTTTAGAAAAGTAAGACCGAACAAAAACGTAATAATACATTTATGTGGTCAAAGATACAATTCAATCTGAAATACTGAAGTGATGGTTATAGCTGTTCATCATAGGTACACTTGTGCGTTAGAGCCTAGGGCTAAAAAACAACAACAACAATAGTAGTAGTAGTGTTTTTCGAACATCTGTCTGAGGAAAGTCTCTTAATTTCTTTCGTTTTCAAGACAAAACAATCTGAATTATTTTGCTAAACGACATTTGGTTTTATTCTCATACGATAAATTGTGGAGTTTGCATTCGACAATCATTGGAATTGACGTTGAAATGAGTATTGGGAACGATTTATCAGCGTTCTGTTGAAAATGATGAAACAGATGTGACATACAGAACAGGGACGTTTTAAAATGCTCTTCTGCGTATCACATGCCGAAGAGAGCTTTTATAAGATATCAAGTAAGCTTTTGTCTATTTCAAAACGAACATTGTTGGCTTATGAATGGTAGCGATTTGTGAATCAGGGGTTAACGGGAAGTTTTGGGAGTGGATTGTTATTTAGAGCGAGACAAGGTAGAGGAATGGAAAATGATTATTTTTTTCGGGCATATTTGCATTAAACGCCGAGCAGAAGGCAGTTTCAATGATTTGTGTTTGTTAGGGTGAAGAACTGATCAGGACTGTAGTATACGCATGTACGGAGAAGATATAACGCCTTTAATTGAAATATAGAAAGGAAGTCCCGAAACTTTTTCAATTTTATAGTCGGTGTCGAAATAACTGCAAGGCTAAAATGATAGTTCTAACATGAGTTTGGTGAGAGGTGGAGACAAACGTTGAGCTTAGTGAATCTGTCAGCAGATGTATAATGAACTGAGGTGGAAATGTCAATAGTGGTAACGATATTTGAAAGAAGATTGTAAAAATATCAGAGGCGAGAATAATTAGTAAATTAAAGAGTTGGGTGGAAGGCATTAATGAAAGAAATTAAGTCAATAGGTTTATCGCCAGCGAGTGCAGTAGTGTTGATACAGACATCGATGTAACGAGCGTAGAATTATCATAGTTATAGAAACTTTCCTTTCTCTGAGATAACATAGTACTCTAAGTGCAGTTCCACGTTTATGAACCCATTAATTTTATACATGGTGTTTCAAGTGCATAAATTAATTTAATCTTAAACTGGCTAGCTTTTGCACAAATCAGTAAATATTTTATTTACGTTATTTTTAAAAAATTATTATTTTTATCGGAAATAGCATTTGGGGCTGAGCTCGGAATGTTCAGGATATCCGTTACTGAGAAGACCAAATAAACTTGAAACAACGTGCCTGGTGGCTCATTAACATTCTGACCAAAGTCCTGTTTTTCTTATTACACAGAATCATCTCTGAGATGATTCTCTGATGTAAATATTACATTTATACTGTTCAATATTTGTATGTATATAAATATTATAGACACCGATATTGGAGTCACTTTGGTATTTTTCCTGCTATTGGAACCAATGGAGCCGATGAATTTACGTGACATGATATTTAACTATACCATTTTAAGTTATGAATTGAAAACATCCTTGGGGTGACTTCATATTTCGTCTCCGCTGAATCGATGAATCGAATACCAATCAATTTATAGCGTCGGACATATCGACTATATATTTCTTCAACAGTTTAGAATTTAACAAGAATAATAATTCTTTATACTATCGACACAAGGGCCGAAATTTTGAAAGAGAGGCTTAATCGATCACATCGAGCTCAGTTCGCAACTGGTACTTATTTAATCGACCCCGAAAGGATGAAAGGCAAAGTTGACCTCGGCGGAATTTGAACTCAGAACGTAAAGACGGATAACGCTTTCTTTATGCCTGCTCAATTGGAGCAATCTTGCCGCATTCACCCACCTTTCGATAAAATTGCTGGGAAGCAGCACTTCCCTCTCTGCCTTCACCTTCCTTTTCAAGTGAAACTTGAAAAACTTGATGAGGGCTTGGCTAAAGAGGAAAGTATCTTTCTGCTAGCGCTTCCAATCTGGTCCACCACACAACCTCTATCGATAAGGCCACCAGATAAATAAGCACTGCCTTCCCTCCCGGCCAAAGAAAAGCAGCGGGACGATCTTTACAATGGACTCAGCTGATAGCCGGATCCGTCCTTTACGTGACAGCAAGTGTTCGACATATACCCGCAAGTCATAAATGCTCAGGTACTAGACGAGAGCATGCAGAAGAGTTTCGTCGTTCTACATGCATTTCGGGTATGCCCAGCTAACAGTATTTCTGTCTGTAGAGTTTATCCCGAACCGGCAATGCTCCTCGGTAGCACTACCAAGCTAGGGATTTCTGGAAATTATCCATGAGCCCCGGTCCGAAAATCCTCCATAACATACTAGCTAGTTGATTCTCATAGACTCCCAGAGTCTTCCCGAAAACGACGTAATACTTACCTGCTACTAACCCTCTATAGAACGCCTGGGCGGGACTTCCACAGACTGCATTACCCGACTGACAGAAGACAGTGAGCGCCTGGCCTCGGTCTACGTTTGACTGCAGCTCAGTCAAAGAAACAAGCTGCAGAAGAGCCAGTTTCACATTCGGTGACCACACCTGCCCATCATCATGGAAGTGCTGGAAATGTATTATTTTCAAAAATGTATGCGTTACCAACTTCACATAATTTTTATGCTCGGTGGTCTGCTATTTGTTTAATATAATGTAGTTATTGTGTGTGAAGTTTGTATTTTGGTGTATGTCGTCTATAATTTTTTTTTTATATTGGTTGTATTTAAAGGTGTGTAGCGAGTGATTTCTTTTCCTTTTGTTCTTGTTGGGGGATGTGTTCTAACAGTTGGTGCGTGTGTGTGCTTGTGCTTACGGTGTTGATGCTTGTATTAACGCTGGTGGTGGTGGTGGTGGTGGTTTTCATCGTGCTAGTGTGTAGCTGTTGTTTGGGGTGGTGCTGGTACATCGTGGCTTGAAGGCATCTCCCCCATTTATTCATAATACGCATTTCCTTTATTGGCATATTTTCGTTTCTTTTTGCTTCTTTTTTTTTTGGTTTCTTTGTTGCTGTTTGCCATTTGGACTCCGCCCATTCACATTCACTAGGTCACAATGTCTGTTTGGTGTGAATCGTGGAGTGACATATCTTGGGAAGGTCTCTGGTGTTGTTCTGCTGATATAGTTGCTGTTTTGAGGTTTCACTTGTGTTGCTGTTGTTGATGCTGTTGTCGTGTTGTGACTGTTACTGTTGTGTTTTGTCGTTGTTGCTGCTGCTCCTGCTGCTATAACTGTTGTTGTTGTTGTTGTTGTTGTTGTTGTTGTTGTTGTTGTTGTTGTTGTTGTTGTTGTTGTTGTTGTTTTAAATACTGTAGTCACTGCTGTTACTGTTGTTATTGCCCTTTACGCAGCTGCTTATTTTATTCTTGCTGTTACTGATGCAGTTTTCTGTCGTTGTTGGAACAGTGTGTCTGCTATTTTTGCAATCGGTGTTGTTATTGTGGTGGTTCTCGTGTCGGCAAAAGCGGAAGTCTCCTCCGTGGACAGAAAACTTTGAGGTAGTTTGTGTTACAACGCAGTTGATACCTCAGCCTTCTCCCTACAACGGCTGAGTATAATTTTATGCTGTCTGGCAGATTGTTCAGTTCTGGAATGGCTTCCTTGCTTTGGTTATACATATTGATCAATAGATCCATCCCTTTCATAATAATCTCTTGGCCTCGTTAATGTTTATTTTTTTTTTTTTGTAGTATCTGTACTCCTAGGATGATGGATTTTCCCCGCTATATCAAAAAGGACAGCTTCCACTAACCAGGAAATATTTGGTTCTGTGGACACGTTAACAATTTGTATTTTGATTACCTTCCGTCACTTATTAGGGTTGTTTCATAGTGTTTCCAGACTTTATCATCTATAGATGCTGTGTTGAACTCTTTTTTTTTTTTTTTTTCTCAGGATATGTATATTTTCGCCATTAGACTGGCCCGATGCTCCTTTTAGTCTACATCTGTGTCGCCTCCTCTATATCTTTTTTACAATTCATCTAAATTTGGTTTGTAGCTGGATGGATTCTGAGCTGCTAAGCGCCTCGTTTCAGCTACATCTCTTTAAGAGATTTTTTTACATTCCTAAATCTTCTAGATTTTTAAAAAATTTCCTCTACCATTTGCTAACACTAGATTTGCAAGTTTCATTTTCATGTTTGCATGTTACTGTTAATTTTGTTGGTGTTGTTGTTGTTGTTGTTGTTTGGTGATGGTAGTAGTGTTGGAAATATGGGAAGTCTGTGTCAAAATTACTCTTCCAATTTCTAGCTCCAGCCCCTTGGCAATTTGCGGAAAATTTCAATGCCGTATTTTGCTATTTACTTTTTTTTTTTAAATGCTAGATCTTTAGCAAGTAAAATTTCAAATTCTGCCCTCAAAAAGCAAATTCACCAAAGCAAAATAGCAGCAGACAGACAAAGCTAGTTCGCTATTCAACGAGATGATAAAGCAAAAATGCAAATAAGGTTCTTTAAAACAAAATAGGATATTTTCCTCAAGAACACCGAACAGATGTCTTCCTCTTTGTCTTTCTAACACCAAAACGTTTATACTAAACGTTTATACTAAACGTTTATACTAAAACATTGCTGAATCAAACTATAAGGTACACTTATATGGATATCAGTGGAGGCATAATGGCGCAGTGGTTAGGGCAGCGGACACGCGGTCAGAGGATCGCGGTTTCTCCTTCAGATCATTCAGACATGTTATGTAACAAACAGTGGAGGCGCAATGGCCCAGTGGTTAGAGCAGCGGACTCGCGGTTTCGATTCCCAGACCGGGTGTTGTGTGTGTTTATTGAGCGAAAACACCTAAAGCTCCACGAGACTCCGGCAGGGGGTGGTAGCGACCCCTGTTGTACTCTTTCGCCCCAACTTTCTCTCACTCTTTCTTCCTGTTTCTTGAGTAACGCTGCGATGGACTGACGTCCCGTCCATCTGGGGAGATGGAGGGAACACATACGCCATAGGAACCGGGAAATCGGGCACATGAGCCTAGCTTGGGCGCATAAAAAAGGGCGCATAAAACAGGGCGCATAAAAAATTGTAAAAATATATGGATATCAAGCCCATAGCTTGCGTCACCTCTACGAAATTGTTCATTCATGACTTTCATAATAATGCTTATCTTTTTAAAATATTTTTCACATACCTCTAAGAAGGTCTAGACTACAATTGCAGTAGCTTTTATATTTTACTTTTTACATGATTCAGTCAATAGATTGCGGCCAAGCTGGGGCACCGCCTTGAAGAATTTTTAGTCGAATGAATTGACCCCAATACTTTGTAAGCCTGGTACTTATTCTATTGGACTCTTTTGCCGAACCACCAAGTTACGAGGGTGTAAAAACATCATCACCTGCTTCAAGCAGTATAGTGGGATACACACACACGCACACACACAGACACAGACACAGACACACACACACACACACACACGCGCACACACACACACACACACACACACACACACACACACACACACATTCTACCTTTATTCTACATTTAAATTTCCCTGTATAATGATTTGGTAGATTAGATCCTTATCTATCCACCCTAATGAAGGAGTCTCTGGATTTTACCAATGATAATATATATATATATACTGGATTTTACCGATGTCACACACACACACACACACACACACACACACACACACACACACACACACACACACACACACACACACACACACACACACACACACACACACACACATATATAGTGAGAATTTACAAAAAACAAAAGACAGGTGTGTAAACAACAAACAGATGTATTAGTTTAACGCTTGGGAAGTGAGAAAGTCTTTTACGTTTCGAGCCTACGGTCTTCGACAGAAAAACAGAAATAAAGAGAGGGAGAAAATAAAAAGAAGTTTAGTGGCTAGCGATCTATCATGGCGAATGTATTCGCAAGCATATACATATATATGCACACATATATTCACACACATACATACACACATGCACATGGCTCCGTAGAAAAAATCGCAAGATATCAAGTCAGGTGAACGAGGTGATCGTCTCAACAGCACATTGTCATCATCACTGGCATACCCAATCCAAACTTGGTTTTAACACATTTTGTTAAAATTTGAGATCATTTATTAAACTACGATGTCAATTCTTTTTATTTTGGCGGTGGGAGATACCTTGTACATACACACACATTCTAACATACGCATATAAATAGACAAATGAGCATATTCACGCACCCCACACATTCATACGTACACCTATCCATCCATGCATCCAAAACACATACGCAAACACAC
Source organism: Octopus bimaculoides (assembly GCF_046866305.1). Taxonomy (NCBI): domain Eukaryota; kingdom Metazoa; phylum Mollusca; class Cephalopoda; order Octopoda; family Octopodidae; genus Octopus; species Octopus bimaculoides. The sequence continues at coordinate 47,028,280 of NC_142944.1, read as the reverse complement.
ACGCGCGCATACAGCAGACACTAACGCACGCGAATACCCGTATACACACATACCCACACACACACACACGCTCACACAGCTGATTCACGAACAACTGATGTACACAGCTGATATAGACACACTTGTATACGCGTGCACAAACACACACGCATAACTGATACAAACCCACACGTATACACACCCTAGCAAACACGTACTTACACACCATCGAGGTGAAGCCACGAGGTCATACGCACGAGTTACCTTACACCGACATCTACTCACGCGCGCGCGCGCGCACACACACACACACACACCATACACAAACATCCACGCAGTAATACCACAGGTATGCACACACCCACACGTCCTCACACTCTCACCAGAGTTTAACGTCGCCTAAATTTCTCACACATATTCAGACAGCGAGACGCCACCAACAACCTGTCCAGCCACGCGGTCGAAGAAATACAGATTTTTGGAGGGGTGTCTATTTGATATATTTGATTGATGTCGCTGATGTTTCAAAGATGTATTCCACAGCCGCGTGATCTGCCTTGATCGATAACTACCCAATTTCTATTAGCCATGTTCAAGTTCTTCCACCTCAGCATTCGGTCGCTTATGCTTGACGAGCTAGGTTCCAATGAAAAGCTAACGAAAATTTAGGTTGCATGGTGCTGAACCAAACTGTTTTAAAATTATTAATAATAATAATAATAATAATAATAATAATAATAATAATAATAATAATAATAATAATAACAACACCAACAACAATAATAATAATAATAATAATAATAATAATAATAATAATAATAATAATAATAATAATAATAATAATAATAATGAGAAGTACATGAAATAAATAGGGGCTACAAGTGAGTACAAATCTCGAGAAGTACGTGGAACAAATAGGGGCTGCAATAAAGGTGGAGAACTTGCAGAAAACAGCACTGTTTGGAACCGCTCGAATACACCGGAAGGTGTGCGAAAAATAAGAGTTCACTGGTAGCGAACAGCTGACACCGTAGAACATCTCCAGAGTTAGAAGCTGCGAAAAGGCAATAATAATAATAACAATCCTTTCTACTGGGAGCAAAAGGTCTCAAATTAGGGGGAAGGGATTAAGTCGATTACATCGACTCCAGTGCGTAACTGGTACTTAATTTATCGACCCTGAAAGGATGAAAGGCGAAGTCGACCACGACGAAATTTGAACTCATACTATAGCGATAGACGAAATATTGCTAAGCAATTCACCCAGCGTGCTAACGATTCTGCCAGCTCGCCGCCTTATTGATAATAATTATAATGGTTTCAAATTTTGCCACAAAGACAGCAATCTTGGGAGAGATGACTAGTCGATTACATCGACCCTAGTACACAACTGGTACTTAATTTATCGAACCCAAAAGGATGAAAGGCAAAGTCGACCTCGGTGGAATTTTAACGCAGAACATGAAGACAGACAAATGCCGCTAAGCATTTCGCCTGGCGTTCTAACGATTCTGCCAGCTCGCTGCCTTCTTAATAATAATAGTAATAATAATAATAATAATAATAATAATAATAATAATAATAATAATAATAATAATAATAATAATAATAATAATAATAATAATAATAATAACGATTTCAAATTTTTCCACGAAAAGATAGATAGATAGCTAGCTAGATAGATAGATTTCATTGTACATTGTTCTAGGTACAACGTCATGTCTCATCGGTAGATAACACTGTGAGGACATTTTCGGACGACTGCTTATGATGTTGGTGATATCTTCAGTGTGAACTCCACAAAGTCTGCATCGGTTGTCACATTTTACTGCTTTTCCAGCATCTCTATCCTTTTTGTGCACCAGGTACTTGGTTGGTATTACCTGTTCCTGGATTGCAAACGCACACCTTTCAAAGTGGGAGGTAGTAATCCGGCTATTGGTCCATGATAAACTGCTTTGATGATCGGTGTTACTATAAGCACGGAGCTATCTACTGGTATATCCATTCAGAGTCTTCTGCTCATATAGGATCATCTTTTTATTTGATGATATGTTGCGGTAGAGTCGTGCAACTTCTTTGGGCATGTATTCTAGGTTATCAGACAAAGAGTGTTGCTTAAGGAGCTGTCAGTCTGTCTGTGTCTGTCTGTCTGTCTGTCTGTCTGTCTGTCTATCTGTATGTATGTCATTATATAGTTTTATTTCAAGATTTCTTGCCAATAGAGAAAGAGCCGGTTTGTAACCTAAATTCAAGTATCTTTCATTGGAATTTCAACAATATCAAGAGACTATTTTTGTAAGTATGTGTGTATATGTGCAAATTTTTATATATATAATTGCATATCTAGACATTTCCATATACACTTAAATGATAAACTTCTGGAAAGTTTTATAGATTTTTACAGTTCCAGTTATGGATTGGATCTGCTTTCTCCTTTTTGGTTTTGAGACCATGCATGGTCTTCTGCTCATATATGCTCATCCTTTCATCTAAGGGTATGTTACGGTTGAATCGTGAGACAACTTTGGGCACATATTTAAGGTTATCAAGGAGCTGCATTCCAAGTCTTATGCTGTTATCAGCCTCATGGTGGTTAAAAGATGTTGCCGAAGGGATATGATACGACATTTTAGATCGATGTTAAGCCTCTGCCGCCATGTTTTCGCTTTTGGTAGAGGCCGTCTACGTAACTGTCGATGTGGAAATTATGTGTCTTTGTTAGTATCTTCCGAGTTATCACATCAATGGCTCGAATCTCATCGAGTAGCCTAAATGTTGATATGAGAACTGGTAATGCAAACACATTGTGGGCCACACTTTTATTGAATGCAGAGAGTTCTGAGGTCCAAGTTTTCTTTATTCGGCTGTAATATTCTTTAGTGAGACGTGTTTTGTTACAGGTGTCATTGTTTGTGTGTATGTATGTATGTATGTATGTATGTATGTATGTATGTATTACGATTGTTTGTACGTATGTGTGCATATGTATATGCACATGCATGCATGTACATATGTATATGTGTGTGCGTATGTATGTGTGTAAAGTATGCGTGTGTATGTATGCAATTGTAGTACTGTCTGTATCTCTTTCTCTCTTCTCTCTTTCCTTCTCTCTCTCTCCCTCTCCCTCTCTCTCCCTCTCCCTCTCTCTCCCTCTCCCTCTCTCTCCCTCTCCCTCTCTCTCCCTCTCCCTCTCTCTCCCTCCGTCTTTATGTGTGTGCGTGCATGTGCGAGTATGCATATATATATATATATATATATATATGCGTATGTACGGGTATGTTTAGCATTAACTGGATATGTGTCCGTAGTGTTTACGTACACACATACACACACACACACACACACACACATGTATGTATGTATGTGTGTATGTATGTATGTATGTATGTGTGTGTGTATTCCTGTACCGTTGAGTGTTCGCATTAAAGGGTGTGTGATGATTGGATCCTAACTTCGAGTTCAAACAGCTGTTGAGTTATTTATATTTCTAACTCCCATGGGACGATGCCATAACAGAAATGAATAAGCGACCCGTTACGCAGAAACACATACGGGCACAAACACACACAAACACGCGCGCGCACACACACACACACACACACACTGAGTCATTCACACTTACATTTGCACACACGCGCTCTAACAAAATATTCATCACACTTCCAAAAATGCGTGTGTATGTGTATGTATCAGAAAACGTATATAAATATGTATACATGTATATATATAAGCCGGTGTTTGTTTGTTTTCGTTTTAATTTTTGTACATTACAGAAACATCCAATTTCCATTGAATATCTCATTGTCTTTGCTGTTAGGGCTACACGAGAAAATTAAATTCCTCTTTGATTGTTTATTTACGGAGGTGTTATTATTCTTATCATCATCATCATCATCATCATCATCATCATCATCATCATCATCATTATTATTATTATTATTATTATTATTATTATTATTATTATTATTATTATTATTATTATTATTATTATGATTATTATTATTATTATTATTATTATTATTATTATTATTATTATTATTATTATTATTATTATTATTATTATTATTATTATTATTATTATTATTATTATTATTATTATTATGATTATTATTATTATTATTATTATTATTATTATTATTATTATTATTATTATTATTATTATTATTATTATTATTATTATTATTATTATTATTATTATTATTATTATTATTATTATTATTATTATTATTATTATTATTATTATTATTATTATTAGGGCGGCAAGCTGGCAGAATTGCTAGCATGCTGAAGGCAATGCTCAGCGGTATTTCGTTTGACTTTACGTTCTGAGTTCAAATTCCGACGAGGTCGACTTTGCCTTTCCTCCTTTCGGGGTCGATAAAATAAGCACCAGTTGATCACTGGGGTCGACGTTATCGACTCATCTCCTCCCACAAAATGCTGCCCTAATTCAAAATTTGAAACCATTATTATTATTATTATTATTATTATTATTATTACTAGCAGAAAAGCCATCCTCCGGGCGGTTTTCTGTTGGCATATGTGTTGCGTGTATTGATATTATAAATACATATATAGATATGATACATAAATTATAGAGTAAATTAACAATATGCTCATGGACTGAACAAAGACTCTGTTATAGTTTATTCTGTAATCAATAAAATAATCCATGACACATTTAAGAAAGACGATAATGAAAATTGGAAAAGAGATGAGACTGTCAAGGGAAAATGTTCATGAATCATAGTTTTCAGCGAGCTTTAGCATTATTGCTGTCATCATCATAATCATCATCATCATCATCATCATCATCATCATCACCACCACCACCACCACCACCACCACCACCACCACCACCACCATCATTATTATTGCTATTCTTCTCAGAAAGTTCGGTCTTGTTTGTTCTGGTAGATTCTGTGAGAACCGACAGCAGCCCGCCGTCAGAGGTCTCACAGGGTCTTTTTCCGCACATTATAGGCTTTGATACTTGGTTGTTTATTATCGTGAAAGACATTCAACATCCAAGTACCAATCTCAAAATCTTAGCTGTCCCCCAACAGACCAGTTTTGGAGGGTTTGCTCTGCTCTCGAGTCAATTCCAATTATTCTGACATATTTCTCGAACTTGTT
>NC_142944.1:47008159-47018159 GCF_046866305.1 Octopus bimaculoides | reverse complement strand
ATCAAGTGGCCAGCATAAGAATAAAAACCATCAAAGGTAATAATTATATAAAATTATAATTTAGAGTATCTATGAGATACCGTTATGCTGAAAATAGCAGTCAAAGATTGACTCTAAAACACAATAAATGTTCATAAAGCATTAGGAGAGAAGCCGAAGACAGAAAATAAACTGGCAAACAATTACTGGATAATTCTAGATCCTTATTTATATAAATTTATATATTGATAAAATCGGTATTTAAATATCGATCTTATCCTTATTTATATAAATTTATATATATATATATATATATATATATATATATATATATATATATATACCGAGGAGGTACTCAAAAGAAACCGGAATTTTGCGATATTATTTTATTCACTTAGTTTTAAATGTTTACACTTTTATCGCCTTCAAAGTATTTGTCATAGTTGAAGCAATGTATCGCCCCAGACACATTTTGCACTCTTCGAAGTAATGCTGGAACTTTTGCGAAGTGTTGCCTTTTAAAGCCCCCATCGTTTTTCTGTCTTTCTTTCTTTTTTCTTCACGTCTTCCACATCTGCAAATTCCGTGGCACCAGCTTTCGTCACCACTGATGACCTTCGAAGAAAGGTGCGGATCATCTTCCAAAGTTCACGACACGCATTCAGTTGTGACTTCTTTTGATATTCCGTAAGCAAGGGAAACACAAATTTGGCTGCAACTCTTCCTCGCTCAAAATTCGTTGGCACGAGGTCCAGGACACACCAATCATCAAGTTCGTCAATTATTCGGTGACGAACTTCCAAGATTATTTCATAAAATTTCATGCTGTTTTCATTCGTTCGCGAGGTCAACAGCCACCCTGAACGAGGTTCAGGAAGTGACCATTCCTAAAACGTGAAAACGACTCGTAAGCTTCTGTTTTGCTCATGGTAGCGTCCTTGCAAGCTGTCTGAGGCATGACAACTGTTTCGGCCGCCGTTTTCCGAGCAGAAAACAAAATTTCATGGAAGTTTCAAAATCAGGTGATTAAAATCAAAATGAGCAACAAGGATATCCAGAGATAATGCAGTTCGATCGTTTCATGCGACTCCATTTATTTAAGCAATGTGAACATTACATCAAATGTAAAATGCAGAGTAATCCTCAGCTGCACAAGGATATAGAAATTTACTGAAATTACACTTCAACAGAAGGACATATTTTTATTACTACATTAAAACTCTCCAAGTAGAAAGGAAGAATACAAAAAACCATTTTGACTTAGCCAGACCTTACTGGCTAGCCAGATATTACTGGCTAGCCAGACCTTACAGGCTAGCCAGACCTTACAAGCTTTCCCCATTCACTACGATAGCAGCGCGCTTTCGATCAGCACGCTTAAATTCTTAAATTCCGAGAGACATTCTGAATGTTGGCTGGACCTTAAAAACTCCAGACATACAGGTCCTGAGGAAAGCTGATATGTTGAGTATTGAGGCGGTGTTGGTACGTACAACATACATATATGTATTCATACATGCATACATACATACATACATACATGCATACATATACACATACGTACATACATCCGCACGCAATACTGTGTTAGCATACAACAAAAGTAGCTACAGACATTGCTCTCAGGTAATTATTGTGGTTACCAGTTTTTGCTATTCAAAAGTTACTGGGTTGGTAGTGGTGGTGGTGATGGTGGCGTTGGTGACGGAGGCAGCGGCGATGGTGGTGGCGGCGGCGGTGGTAGTGTCAGAGATAGTGTTCGTGTTGATGTTGAGAGGTACTGTCGGCAATGGCGGCAATTATATTATTCCTGTAATTGTTTTCGACCCTGATTGACCTAACGTCAAAGACATTTTGTGCAACATTTAAAATACACAACGGTACGGCATTATCTCATCTCATTGTCCTTTTTTTTTGTCTTTCAGATGGTATTGCTTGGTTATACTATTGTTAATTGTTGGTAGTTGTGTTCATCAAGGTATTTCTGTTTTGGTAATACAGGAGGTTGTATTACTTTCAATGTTGATTGAAGTTGTGATGGTGTTCAAATTGGTGGCGGTAGTGAAGGTTGATAAAGAGAGAGAGAGAGAGAGAGAGAGAGAGAGAGAGAGAGAGAGAGAGAGAGAGAGAGAGAGTCAGATAGACAGACAGTGAGAAAGAGAGAGAGATAAAGAGAGAAAGAGAGAGAGAGAGAAAGAGAGGGTCAGATAGACAGATAGTGAGAAAGAGAGAGAGACAGATAGGCAGACGTACAGCTACCTACACACACACATACATACATACATACATATATATATATACATATATATATACATATATATATATATATATATACATATATATATACATATATATATACATATATACATATATATATATATATATATATATATGTATATATATATATGTATATATATATGTGTGTATATATATATATATATATATATATATATATATATATATATATATATATATATATATATATATATATATATATATATACATACATATATATATATATATATATCAAAATTTAAATAAGACGCTAATATCCATATATATTAAAGTTTATTACCAATGTAAACATTTCTGTATAAGGTCAAATTCAACTTTTAATTCAAGTTAAATATATATATATATATATATATATATATATACGCGTATTTGCATATTATATACCTCTTTTTGTGTCTGGTTTGCAAGATTCTGTATGTGAATTCGTGTGCTGAAACAAATTTTGTTGCGTCTGGGGAGAGTAATACTTTCTTAATGCCACTTTATCTAAGACACTCACCGGTTCGATTTCCAGTCATTTAAATATCTATATTTTTTCTTCCAAAATTTTGAAACTTTATCAATGGTTGCAAAAGCAACGAAAATTTTGGAAGAAAAGATATTTAAATAATAAATGAGTGGAAATTTAACGGGTGTATATGTTAGATAATAATGCATTAAATCAATATGTCTCTCCCCAGACATTATATATATACACCTTGTCTGAAGATCCCGTCTCACTGCTTGTTTGTTGCGGTAGGCAGGTTTTGTTTGTATTGAGCTACTAACTGCTTATTACAGGCAGTTATTCTCTCAATATAGCGTTTGCAACGTTTATATATTCAGAAAAGTACAATCTTGTTGCAAGACAACAACTGCGCTCCACCAATGACTCCTACACAACTCCGAACTAATCTCCAGCATGAACATTACCAGGATATTAAAATATAATTGTAACACCCGCAGTAAACTTGTATTATCCAAGTTTTATATCACAAGGTAACGTTCAGTTACATTGGTGCAATAACATAAGCTGGTCCCTCGTCTCCATATTATCATCACTCGCTATCAATCAATTCGCTCAATCAATGACAATTGTACCGTATTCTACTCCGTATCTTTTCGATTTTACTTGTTTCTAATCATTAGACTGCGACCGTAATGGCGTACCATCGTACCATTTTGAAGGGCTTTGGCCGAACGAATCGACCCCAGTGATTATATTTTGTAAAGCATGCTTATTATTGTATCAGTCTCTTTTGTAGAACCGCTAATTTACGATGACGTAGGCATAGCAACACCAGTTTTAAAGCGGTGGTGGGGTCCAAAAACCACACACACACACACACACACACACACACACACACACACACACACACACACACACACACACACACGCACACACACACATCATTACATTGTTCTGAAAGTTCACTTCTAACTGATGATAGATTACGTGAAATTCGGGATAACTGTTGAGAGGTTTTTTAGCTACAATAAGACACTAAATTTTGTTCTAGCTTTCGAAATCAGGTACTGTTCCTATTCCTTGCTTTGCATATACACGTATATGTATTAACCCTTCTTTAAGTTAGACCATTATTTACAGGAGGAAGAAATAACAGCTAGAAAGAAGTTGGTTCCATCCCTTTTAAATTCCACTGGTTGATTTTAGAAAGAGTAAACCCATATAGGCATTGGTCCTACTAACATTCTATGAGATATCTATTATGTTTAAGTGGGAAGTATTTTGTCCTGTTTCAGGACAAATTCGTTTTTAACCGAAACAGTTATTAATGTACTGCTGTAAACATTCTTTGAAAGTTTTGATTTTGAGGACCCCTTCTACTCATCCAAGCAGGGACGTGGCCTAACTGCAGGCAGTCATCCAGTTCCAGTTGCACAGCGATCCTTTCATGCAACTGGTAAGTTTTTCAGTCAATAACCTTGTACTCCATCTAGGTCAGGTCCTTCTTTTTCAACTTCTGTCTCACTGTATATAGATCAATTCTGTCTTGGTAGAGTTACAAGTTGTCATTCCACCTTTGTTAGACACTCAGTGTTTATTTTTTATGTCTTGCCGGCCTGTTCTACAGCCTTCCCCAAAATTCCTTGCATTCTTCAGCACCTGGTGTTGGCCGCCCTCTATTTCCTCAAATAGGCGCCTTCTATTTAATTGTAACAGCCTGTTCTGTTCGAAACCTTTGCATCTAGTATCATAACTTTTCCATTTGGCCTTTAATACTGTCACCTTTTGTGTCAATTCTTCAGGTACCCTTTGATTTCCTTTCTTCTAATCTGTACTATCCATTCAATTTTTTGATTACTACCTTATTCTTGAGCTCTCCTTTTACTATCCTATTCAATTGCCTCAGTTCTCTCCGTGTATCCTCCAGCTCCATTCGTGTTTTCTTTCTACAGTTTGGTTCATTCTTTTCATTTGCTTTCATATCTTTAGTTTTTCGCTTGCAGCCTACTATGTTAGCTACGGCATTAGCAACATCTATGATTAGCTGGTCTGTTTCACTGATGTTTTCTGCTTTAATCAAACTTAAAACGTCCTTTACTTTGCCTGTGGCTTCCCTCTCTTGTTTTCTGTCCATACGTCTTACATTTGGTGGTACTTCATTGCTCCGTTCAGATATTTTACCTCGCAACATTTCTAAAATTTTCTCTTCATCATTCAAGTTTTGTGCAGTACTTACTGTCACTTGTTCATCTAGATCGTTTTCGTTAGTTATTTTATCAGTATTCTCTGCTGCTCTGCGATTTCTATCTCTTTCATGTTCTTCGTTTCTTATCCCTTCATTACCGTTTTCTGTTATTTCTGTTTCACTCTCCTTCTTCTCTTTCTTCAGTCTCTACTCTCGTAATCCAGTCCTTCCTACGGATTGCTCTTGCTTGGTCTATCAGTCGCTGGGTGGAAACTTCAAAACCTTCTTTTTCATCCCATATTCTCTTCATTCGATTCATGAAACCTCTTTTATTTGGCTCACCTCTCAGCCAGCATTCTATTTCTATTTCGTTTACGTCTTTTTCCCATTTCATTCCTTTTTTTTGTTTTGCACTTTTGACTGCTATTTTGATCCTGATCAATAGCTTGATGACGACCTGCCGGAGCTTGATCAGATACTTCATGCCTGCCGTGAGCGACACCTTCACTGTTAACAGTTCCAAATCCCTTTAGCAAAGTTATGGTTATTATTTAATCTTGATATTGCTCATTTAGAGGTGGCATTTGTAAGGTTGTGTAATCACCAGTATTCTTATCGTGACGTCATCACTAGATGGGTTGCTAGCGAAGGCTCCGAGAGTCCGCACTTGCCCTCGTGTACACTGCTTTTAGTGCACACGAGGACAAGTGCTCACTCCATTGTTTTATATCTTTGTATTTGACATTGGAGTGCTAATGTTCATCCTCTTCGGGAGAGATATTCGGTGGAGTGAGGGTGGGGCTATTAGATGGGTTTGAGGCTTGCTCTGTTATGTTAGAAGCGAGGATGTTAGTGGGGGTTATTAGGTATTATTATTATTATTATTATTATCATCAGCAGCACACACCATCAAAGTGAGTTTGGGGTACAAATATACGAAGCCCATTATACCCATCATGACTACCCGTCTGATAAGGGTACACCAGGCACATGCATCACAACCATATGTGCACGACATGGTGATCTCATATCAAGATAAACAGCGCATGACCTTGCAGGTGGTGCCCAGTTAGAATTTTCTTCAGGTTGAGTAGCCCATCCTGCTCAAACGGTCCCTGAATAAGGGTTGTTTAAGGAAGATGAGCGAAACACCCATGTTTCCAGAGACGAATTATCCAAATCCCAAAGAATTCCTCTCAACACTACTTCTGCTCGTGATCAGAGATGCACATATCGTCAGCCACCAAGGGTCATGCTCAACTGGTTAAGGTCAAACAACAGACAAGCAAATCTGTGGTATTGAGCAGAATATTTACTGTAGCCCATCTTTTATACCAAGACAAAACAATGTACATGATAACACTTCCAATCAACTAAGATCAGAAGCCATGAGAGCCACTGCCCGATACTGCATCCAGGCATTATTATTATTATTATTATTATTATTGTTCAGTAGTTTTATTTTTATAGCGTGCCTTCACTTTACTACCGAGCGCAACTCTGTGCGCCTTGGGCATGTGCTATGGTTTGCTGTGATGCTCTTATGGTTACTGTATTGAAAGTGTTTTGCGTAGGATGTGTGCTGTGCCTAGTAGTGCAATTTTCTGTATGTTATATATATTTGTAAGTCCTGGTGTTTTTGTTATGTGTTTGTCTGAATATTTTTTTATTATACCTCAGACACCTACTATGATAGGAATTGTTTCTGTTTTTAGATTCCACATTCGAGTTACCTCTATTTCCAGGTCTTTGTATTTTGAAAGTTTTTCCATTTCTTTTAGGGAAACGTTGTCATCTGCTGGTATTGATACATCTATTAGAAAGCATTTTTTTTCTTCATGATCTTTGACAACTATATCTGTTCTATTTGCCTTAATTTCTCTATCTGTGTGTATTGGCATATCCCAGAGTATGGTTGCTTTCTCGTTTTCTGTGACCTTTTCTGGCGTGTGTTTATACCATCTTTTTTCTGTTGTTATTCCATAGTGTTGGCATAGCTTCCAGTGTATATAGGTCCCAGCTCTGTCGTGTCTGTGAATATATTCCTTCTTAGCCAGGACTGGGCAGCCAGAGATAATATGATTTATTGTTTCTTGTCCATCTCCACATATTCTACAGTTACTTGTTATGTTTCTTTTCATTATATGTTTTTGGTAATTTCTGGTGGGGAGGCTTTGGTCTTGTGCAGCAATTAAAAATCCTTCAGTCTCTGCTTTGAGTCCTGAGCTTCTCAACCATTGCTGGGATTTTTCTCTGTCTATTTCTTTTGCATTTAGTTTAGCCCAGTATTTACCATGTAGGGGCTTTTCTTGCCATCGTTTTATCATGGTTCGATGCTGTTCTAGTTTTAGTTTGGATTTCATTTGTTTTATAGCTTTTGTTGTTTCTTCTTCCTCTTCGTATTTGTTAGGTAGTATGATTTCTTGTTTGTATTTGTCAGCTTCCTTAAATACTGAAAACAGTTTTTTGTTTTGCTCGTGTTTTGTGGCTATTTGTATTAGTTTTTCTTGCTTCTGGAGTAGGTATTTTTGCAGTCCTATGGTGGTTATTTTGTAATAGTTTTCTAGCTGTATAAGACCCCTGCCACCTTCTGTGCGTTGTATATATAGCCTTTCTATGTCAGATTTTGGGTGGTGCATCCTATATCCTGTCATTATTTTTCTTGTTTTCCTGTCTATTTTAGATAGTTCGTTTAGTGTCCAGTTAAGGATATTGTAGCTGTAGCTTATAACTGGGACAGCTAAAGTGTTAATACCTATTATCTTGTTTTTAGCATTGAGCTCTGTTTTTAGTATTGATCTAACTCGTCTATAGTATCCTTTCTTTATTTTTTCTTTCATTTGTGTGTGTTGTATCCTATCTAGTTCATTGACTCCTAAATATTTGTATGGTTGGCTTTCGTCTAGTTCTCTTATTTCATTGGCTTTATCTAGTGTGATGTTGCTACTTTTGACTAATTTTCCTCTTTTCTGGGTTGCTTTGGCACATTTTTCTAATCCGAATTTCATATCTATTTCCTTGGTAAAGCCATGTACTATATTATTATTATCATTATTATTATTATTATTATTTTATGTTTGACTTTTGTTTTGCATTTGTACAAGTTGGATCCAAGTCTCACCCAGAGACCTCAAGAGATAACAAGTTAGAAGTTCATGTAGGTGTTATGCCTAGGGTACCATATATTTGGATTTGTACAGTTTTGTTCAAGTGAATGTTTAAGAAACCATAAGAAAATTATGTGTTTGCTTTAAAATTTGAGATCACATAGACAGTATTTTACGTAGGATATGGGCAGTTCCCATGAGCACTATCTTTTGAACTTCAGCCATTTTGGGGTTTCCTGGAATCTGATCTAGGTAGTAATCAGCCCGTTTCGCTGTCATTCCCAGGGCACCTATGACAATAGGTATTGTTTTCGTCTTCAGATTCCACATTTTGCTAATTTCTATTTCAAGATCTTTATATTTGCTCAGTTTTTGGTAGGTCTTGAAAGATACGTTTATATCGATTGGGACAGTCATATCAATGAGGAGGCATGATTTTTGTCTGAGGTCTTTCAGTATGATGTCTGGCCTATTTGCGTCTATCTTTCTGTCAGTTTGAATGGTGAAGTTCCAGAGGAGTGCAACGTGATCATTTTCAAGTACTGGGGGTGGTTTGTGTTCCCACCAGTTTTTATCATGGGGCAAGTCCAGGTTTTTGCATATTACCCAGTGAATATATTGTGCAGCTCTATCATGCCTGTTGAGATACTCTGTAGGCGCAAGCAGACTGCACATGGAGACAACATGATCGATGGTCTCATTTTGTTGTTGGCATATACGACATAATGGGGAGCTGCCGTTCTTTAATATGTTGGCCTGGTAGTTCTTTGTAGGTAGGCATTGATCTTGGGCTGCTATGATAAACCCCTCTGTTTCTGATTTCAAGCCAGAGGCCATTAACCATTGGTGGGTAAGGGCTTTGTCAATATATCTGCATTATTCGCTCTCTTTGGGTATTTGCCATTGAGAGGTTTTCCATGCCATTTTTCAGTCATAATAGCTAAGGCAGCAATTTTAGCACGGGTTTTCAAGCGCTTAGCTTTTTCTGCAGGTGTTTCTAGTTCGTCTAATTCTTGAATTTGTTGCAATTGGAATTCACTTAGATATTCCTTTGCCTGTTTTGTTACTGAGTAAGATGCTTTCTTGCGTTCATATTTTAAGACAAGTTTTAGCATCCAGTCCTCAGAGTTTTTCAGATAGGTGTCTAGGCCAATTGTGGCTACCTTCATTGATAATGCCAGCTGTAGAAGTCCTCGGCCTCCTTCTTTTCTTGGCAGATAAAGACGTTCTATATCTGCCTTAGGGTGGTGCATTCTATGCATTGTCAAAAGTTTTCGTATTTTTCTGTCAAGATTACATATTTCAGTAATTGACCAGTTAACGATGTTGAAACTGTAAGTCACGACTGGTATGGCTAGAGCATTGATCGCTTCGATCCTGTTTCTCGCGTTCAGCTCTGTCTTCAGTATTGCTCTCACTCTGCGATAACATTCTCTTCTGATCCTTTCCCTCATCACTGAGTGCTTGATATTGTCCCCTTCAATTACCCCTAGGTATTTGTAGCTCTCCGCTGGTTCTAACTCTTTTATGACATTTTGCTGGTCAAGGTTCACATTAGATGTATTTGTCATTTTTCCTTTGATAAAGGTAGCTTTTGCACATTTATCAAGGCCAAATTGCATCCTGATGTCATCACTGAATTGTTTAACAATCGCTAGTAGGCCTTTGAGTTGTTGGTCATTTTTTGCAAAGAGCTTTAAATCATCCATGTAAATGAGATGATTTATATTTTTATCAAATATTTTATAACCATACTGTGCATCATTGAGCAATTTTGAGAGCGGGATTAGGGCTAGACAGAAGAGGAGTGGTGATAGTGAGTCACCCTGGAAAATGCCACATGAAATTCTTACATCTCCAGCATTTAGAGATTCATTGTCATTGTTCAACATCAGTGTGGTTCTCCATGATCTCATACTTACAGATAAAAAGTTTCGCAGAGTAGGAGCTATTTTATACATTTCCAGACATTTCCTAATCCAGCTA
>NC_142944.1:46988159-47003159 GCF_046866305.1 Octopus bimaculoides | reverse complement strand
TTCAAGTTCAGTATTAATAAAACCAAAACTAGAACCTTCCTTGGAGCAGATATCAAAAGTGATTTCAACACCATATCAGATATCAAAAGTGATCTCAACTCTCAAATTTAAGATCTATAAGGAAAGCACTCCACGGATGTGGACAAACTGAAATGTCTATAGACTGCAGAACCTGTTAAGGGCCAACATGATAACAGGTTTTCAGCCGTGCCATTCTAGAAGATATCGAATTCTTGATTGACCATATCAAGGAAACACTTCCTGAATTAGTTTTAGAATTTCTTGGAAACAGAAGGGGAAGAAAGCAAACATATTCACCAATGATATACTAGCTCATGGGATATGAGGCCGAACCTAAAAAAGAACAAAGAAGATATTAGACGGAACCTAACGAAAATTCTTGGAGCATTTCAGCAATTCAACGCTATGAAGAAAAATGTGGGAAAAAAAATCTAAGGAATCCAAGGAGTGGATAATAGACCTCTGTGATAACATTGAATCAAGGATATTGGGAGACAACAATGAAGTGCCCCTGAATAATATCGGTAAGTTCTTCAGGACAACAGTAGAAGTTCGTCTTCTCTCACCGCTGTTTTTCAACATCTTCTGGCAAAATACAATGTCAGGAACACTAAATGATGAGCTCCGTTTCCATTGGAGTTCGGTCCTTTTGCAATTTGCGTTTTGCTGATAATACTGTAATGGGAGACAGCGAAGCCATTTAGTTTTCCAAACATCACAAACTGAACAAGTCCTTGATAGATTTGATTATCTTTGTATGGTGGCAGTGGCGAAAGATCGGCTACTCAGAACTACAACCATCCGTTGAAACCGAGTGTTCAAGCACATGGGCTTCGGGGGTTTGTTACGCATCTAGAACACAGAGCATAAGAGAAACATCTTTGCTACACAGCAAGTCATTAAGTAGCCTGGTTGCCAAGGACCAGAGTGAAATTATGATAGCTTGCCTGATACTGACATACATCAAGACACTATACTTTTGCCAAAATCAATGTTCACGGTAAAGTTACTGTTGAGTAGAGAGGAGATAAGCAAAGAAAACTGTTCTGGAAAGTTAAAAAACTGGACAGGTCTCGATACACTAGGCCTTCTACATGTCGTGAAGAGCAAGGACAAGTGACAACAGTCACACACTGACAGCTTCCAGAATTGTGCATCAACGATTGGTTGCGCTAATCACACGAAAATAAATGGACGAGGAAAGGCCTGGCTGGAGGCCTGACCATCCGAGTTCTTTTACAGGGCTTAGAAAAACTGAAGTACCGCTGCAGTAATAGTGTAAATCTGAGAGGGAAACATGCTGAATAAACACATAAATATCTGATTGTCCTATATTTTCTTTTACCCAAAACCAGGAATTTTTCAGCATCCCTTCATACATTCATAGTGACACAGTTCATTATAAAGCATTTTTATAAGAGTTACGGCTGACTCCAAAATTTATGGTCGGATGTCAATGGTCATAAGACACTAACAAGTAATTTGGCAGGAGAATTTTGGCTATACACAAGACTAGTTATTGTAGTGGGAGATGTTATGTGAGGAAAGAAAGCCCTTTTTCCTGTGGGGTCTTTTTTTTTCTTGAATTATCTAAATTTTCTAGATAATTGTATAGAAAGAATTCAGGTGAACTTGTTCCAAAGTTGGGCAGTATTATAGAGTTATTGTAGTCAAGGTGCATTGACCTTAATTATGTTGACAGGTGTACGTAAATGAGTGCTGCTAATAATAGCACATGATGATTTTTTTAAGGAAATTCATTAATGCGAAGCTTTTGTTTTTGCTATACATGAATATGTATGCTGTTATATGTATGCATGTATAGGTGTGTGTGTATGTGTGTGCACAGAGGCACACACACACACACACACGCACAAACATACACACATATAGTTGTATATATATATATATATATATATATATATATATATATGAACGTATGCATACATACATACATACATACCTACATACGTCATATACATCTTATATAGAAACAGAAAAAAGTGGATATATATATATATATATGCTTATATCTATCCCCTTTTCTCTATGTTTCTATATAAGATGTATATGATGTATGTATGTATGCATACGTTCATATATATATATATATATATATATATATATATATATACATGCTTACATAGATATATATATTTACAAATATTTGTCTACTTTTTCTCTCTTTCTTTCACAGTGTCTTTCAAAAGCTAGACAAATATCAGCATTCGTATGTGTGTGTGTGTGTGTGTGTGTGTGTGTGTGTGTGTGTGTGTGTGTGTGTATTTGTGTGTGTTAACAATTGCAGCGTGGAAGGTGTTTATAAGCCATTTAAAAACACACAAAAACCGTTAGATTCACTTCAACATTTAAATTTAATTTGTCAAAATATTTTCATCGCTTTGAAACCGTGACCTCTTCACAGAAAAAATTCCGTGCTGCATCTGAAAAAGCAACAGTTAGTTCATGATATGTATGTATGTATATATGTATGTATGTATGTATGTATGTATGTATGTATGCATACATGTATGTATGCATACATGTATGTATGTGTGTATGTATGTATGTATGTATGTAAGTATTATGTATATATGTATGTATGTAAGTATGTATGTATGTATGTATGTATGTATGTATGTATGCATGCATGTATGTATGTATGTATGTATGTATGTATGTATGTATGTATGCATGCATGTAATGTATGTATGTTTATGAATCGTATTTCTGCTTCTTGCAAGGCATTTGGACTCAGCAATAGCCTGGAAAAACTGTTGTGATGTTCCAGCCTGCACCAGGAAATCCATATGAAGGAACAATTCTGAAAGTGGTAGACATGTTTGTCTACCTGGGCAGCACACTCAACCATTCTTGCTGCTTGGATGATGAAATATCTTTCAGGCTGCAGAGAGCAACTTACTCCTTCCGGCCTCTTCAGTCTCATGTCTGGTACCAGCATGGCATCACAAAGCAAGCAAAAATTGCTGTGTACCTTGCAGGTGTACTGGCATTGCTCCTTTACTCATATAAAACATTCGCCCTTTACAAACGTCATGTAAGGGTCCTTGAAAGTTTTTATCAGAGATGTCTCAAACACATTCTGAATGTTGGCTAGACCTTAAAACCTTCAGACACACAAGTCCCGAGGACAGCTGATACGTTGGACTGGACACCTTATTAGAATGAAGGATAGCAGCATCCCTAAGCAGAAGCTATATGGGGAACTTGTGAATGGAAAGAGACCCTGGCAGAAACTAAGGCTGCAATTTAAGGTCTGTGTCAAGTCCTCAATAAAGGCCTGTGACATGCAGGAGACAGACTGGAAGAACAATGCCTGTCATCGCCACAGATACAGCAAGCAGGTTAAGGAACAGGTCGACACCTTTGAAAGAGCACGTATTCTGCATGAAGAACTTAAGCGTGCTGCTCGAAAGCGCACCACTGATGTAGTGAATGAGGAAAGTTTGGTCTGCAATGTTTGCAGTCGCGTATGCTTGTCGAGAGAAGGGTTCTTTTGTCACCAACGGAGCCGCAAATGCAAAATATATGTTAGTCCTAGAGCGCAAAATGTTCCTGAAGGTCAGCAATGGTCTTCCACGGTCACGAGGGGACGGCCATCATGAATGCATATATATATATATGCATGTACATATGTATGTATGTACTTTTGTATGTATGTGTGTGAGTATTTAAGTATGTAAGTGTGTAGACGTGTGTATATATATATATATATATATATATATATATATATATATATATGTGTGTGTGTGTGTGTGTGTGTGTGTGTGTGTACATTTGAATGTATGTTTATGTACTGATATGTGTGTCTGTTTAAGTTGTATATGTGGCTGTTACTCTGTCGGAGGTTGTATATATATATATATATATATAGACATATATAAGGAAAATGAGACAAGGTAGAAAATGCTAAAATATTTTTATCATAAAAAACATTTTAGTACCGGTTTCAGTCTTTGCGATTTTCTCAACTTAGAATAAAGCATGAAAAACAATTAAATTGGAGAAAAATTAAATGAAATGTTTTTTAAAAATATTTCCATAGTTTTCAAATACAAGACATATTTTCCTTTTTTCTGTCTCCCTTTTTTACTCATGTGTGTTCTAGGTAGTGGGCAGCAGGTAGAAGTAGTCCTAATATTTTATATCAATTCTTGTTTTTTATTGTTTAAACAGTAGTAGTAGTAGTAGTAGTAGTAGTAGTAGTAGTAGTAGTAGTAGTAGTAGTAGTAGTAGTAGTAGTTGAGAAAGGAGACGGCGACGGCGAAGAAGAAGAAGAAGAATAACAACAACAACAACAACGAAAAATACCTTAGGAATGAGATCCCAGGTTAGAAATTTTCCCAAGATACCTGATGAAGGCCGGAGGGTATATCAGCCAAAACGTTGTGTTAACAACAAACAAAATGAGGACAAATGTCCATCAAATGTAAATAACGTACTTTTTATCTTTGTTCAAAAACCGCCACCTTTGTACTATAGCAATATGAACGATCGACTTGTCTAAAGAGAAACATCTATTTGCCCACCACGCAGGAATGCTTGTCTCGAAGCATATATTAGTCACCGTGGTGCTTCACGAAGCAATATCTTCATATTCAGTTTTCTGCCATTCTTTTCCTCGATTGATTTTCTTTGCGATTTAAGTCGTATGTCTCAAATATTTACAACTATTTGTAAGTCTGTGAAGAAATCACTCATGAATTCTCGATTAAAATTAAGAAGACTCTCTCTCTCTCTCTCTCCCTCCGCCTTTCTCTCTCTCACTTTCATTCTCAATCCTTCATTGTTTCTGTCTTAATGTATACACGCATGCGTGCACAAACACACTCGCTCACGCGCACTTGTACAAACTCATATATTTTAAACATCGAATAGCAGTCTCTATCAACCATATACCGTTGTCCTTCAGCGCGCTGATAGATCCAGCACTGAGATACCCCTCATACCCAATCAGATGCGTTGAACTGGGCACCTTTCTAAGATGAGGATGGTAGTCACATGGAGTTGCATCGTGGTAAACGTCCGAGACATACACCTGAGAAATGCTTTAGGTATGCTGTCAAAAAAAAAAAAAAAAAACAAGTTCTTATGGTTCTAAGTGCTGATATCGAAGACTGGGTACAGAAAATGGAAAATCGATCAGTTTGGAAAGAAGGGATCTATTTCTAAATTCGATGGCTCAATTAGTTACATGAAACTTTTGCATGAACTGTAAATAAGCAATAAGTATTATGATTTTTAAAATAAGTATAAGTGATACAGGGTGTCCCAACTGAATGTGGTGTGGAAAAGAATTTTAAGCATTCGAAGTATGAGTTCATTGCATTGGGGCACACTTCTTAAATACGTTCTGGAATCAAAAATTTATGTAGTGTCATCGAAAAATTTTAACTGAAAAAATGCAGAATTTGGTCCGCTGGTCGTGAGAATCAAATATTGATCGCTTCGCTAAAAACTAACAACTGTAAGTGCAGGTACTATGGGTTATTTCTCTTGAGTGCTTAGAAAAAATATTGTGCAGGTGCTATGGTTATTTCCCTTGGCTGTTTAAAAAATAAATTAGTTATATGAGGTAGATATAAAGATCCCTTCCAGGGGCCGTATTATTGATTTTTTCCAACTATCTAAGTATATCACGAGGTTTTCAGACATAAGTTCTACTCAGGTGTCAAGTTTCATCAAAATCAATAAAACGATGTAGGAAGAGTTAGCTAACAATGCCACAAACAAACACACACCGATTTTCCATATATGTAGTAGAATAAACACACACACACACACACACACACACACACACACACACACACACACACACACACACACACACACACATATATATATATATATATATATATAAGGTTGAGGAGGGTATTGGATTTAACCAAACCCCGGAGGATACAGGTAATACCGAGTAAGTGCTGTATACCGATTAGTTTGCCCCAATCGTTGTATGAACAGGATTGGGTATTATAAGTCGTGTATTAGCGTGTGTATATGTAAATATATAAAAACAAAAAGATAAAGAGAGCAAAGGTAAGGTTGAAGAATTTTATGGATAGAGTCTTACAGCTGTTTCTGGGAAGATCCAGTACTTCCCCGGATTATTCACACAAGGATTAATTTGCACGAATTTCTACACGGATATTTACCACTGGAATGAAACTACACTTCAAGTACTGTTCTCTCTTTTTTCAGCACATCACACTCTTTACCACTTCATACTAAAAATATCCGCCTATGGATATAATAATAGATTACTTTATTTTTTCTGTCTCCGATGAAGGGAAGTACTGGATCTTCCCAGAAACAGCTATAAGACTCTATCCATAAAATTCTTCAACCTTACCTTTGCTCTCTTTATCTTTTTGTTTTTATATATTTACACACACACACATATATATATATATATATATATATATATATATATATATATATATATATATATATATATATATATAGATAGATATATAGATATACAGGGCAGGGAATATATATATGAATATATATATATATATGTATGAATATATAAATATATATATATGAATATATATATATATATATATATATATATATAATATATATATATATATATATATATATATATATATATATATATATATATATATATATATATATATATATATATATATATATATATATGCATATACTTTATTTAAAAGCAGCAGAAATATAACATTTATGTGCTCGCTCCGGTATATATATACATATACATATACACACACACACATATATATATATATCTGTGTGTGTGTGTGTGTGTGTGTGTATCCACGTGTCTGTATATATATATATATATATATATGTGTGTGTGTATGTGTGTGTGTATACCTGCATATATTTGTATGTATGTAAATGACCATGTATTTGTAAATTAGCCATAAAATAAAAAAAATCATGGTTGTAGACGTTTGTCTATAATCTGTCACATTCGATTCGGTTACAGGCACCAAGAATCTCGTAGTAAGCAGAGGGGGTGGGAATGCATCTGAGTTCCTATTTTAAGATAACACCAATATGATACGATAACCTTTTCAATTAAAATGTAAAAATTTAGATAAAGGCGACAACCTTCAAGCAGACGATAATTTGCTAGTATTAACGAACTATAATGAAAAAGGTACTAGTTATTTAAAAGTGACAATAGTGGGATGGGGAAGGAAACATGTTCTGTTCTCTGAGTACATTTAATTTATTGTAGATTGTGAGGTTAAGGAGCATCTTGAATAAAAGAGGTAGAAGATCAGTCTGAATGAGATCAATTTCATTCCAATTTTGTAACACACAACTGTGAAATTAAAAAATATATCGGGTGTGTGCTTCTAAATCATATACACACTCTTTCGCTCTCTCCCGCTTTTATTTCCTCTTTTCCTTCTTTATTCTCCTCTCACCCTCCTCCATCATTTACTACATCTTTTCCTTATAATGTATCATTTGTTTTTTGCTTTTGTTATTATTTCTTTCCGTTTCTTTTCACTTGTCTCTATCCATCTCATAAATATACTTTCATGATAAGCGCCCTCGATTTTTTCTGTTTTTTTTTTCTGTCTGTGTGATCACATTCGCTAACTAACACCGTAAGCATTCAGTTAAAACATAATAACTATATTGCTACACAATTCTCATAAACACATACATGTAAATGTCCGCATATTCACGTGCGCGTGCAAGTATATACACACTGATCGAATATCAACATATTTAGGGGATTTATTCACACGCACACACAGATATGTATATATATATATATATATATATATATATATATATATATATATATATATATATATATAGAGAGAGAGAGAGAGAGAGAGAGAGAGAGAGAGAGAGAGAGAGAGAGAGAGAGAGAGAGAGAGGGGAGATAGATAGATAGATAACTTTCTTTTATTAGCCACACAAAGCTGCACACAGAGGGGAGATAGATAGATAGATAGATAGATAGATAGATAGATAGATAGATATGTAGTTGGTATATGTTTCAATCGGGATGGCGTAGAGATCCACACTTTTATCCGAAACAACGTGTAGGTGTGGAAAAGTTCCTTATGTTAGATATAATCTTGGAGACGCCCTTCTGGAAAGAATTGGTTTTATTGGAGAACTTGACTTTTTTTTATCATTCGAAGCGGGTCCTTTTCAAAGTTAGCCAAAGCAGGGTTAAGCGTTAGATTTTGTGAGTTTTTAGGTGGTAAGAGTCATTATCCTTAAAGGGGTTTTAGGCATTGGATTTGGGGACACAGTAGAGAGCCCTCCACATGATTCGAGAAATAAGGTCATTTGTTTTCTGGAGAAAGAACTCCAAAAGAAAACAAATGAATTTAATACTCGAATGATGTGGAGGGCACTCTAAAATTACCTAAAATCAAGTATCTCTAATCTCCCTAAGGACAATCGCTCTTAAAACCTAAAATCTCTCAAAAAACACTGCATCGGCAAACTTTGAAATGGACCAACTTTGAATTATAAAAATTATTAAGCTTTCTAATAAAACCAATTCTTTCTAAAAGAACCTCTCCAGGATTATATGTATATACATAAGTATATACACATACATACATGCATACATATATACATATATACATACACACACACATATATACTGACAAACATGATGTATATGTGTATATATATTATAATATTATGAATTTATTAAATATATTAATATTAAATATGTGCGTTCATGATTGTTCCTGTTGTATTGAAATAATTGTATCGGCAGAATTAAAAATAATACCATAAATTGTAATCCTTGATTTAATATATTTATTTGCACATATTAGCATGTATATGCATACACATTTCTCTGCTTGCGCATATGTATATATATAAATATATATATATATATATATATATATATATATATATATATATATATATATATATATATATATATATATATATATATATATATAAAAGATAATAAGAGTGAAAAAACTACAGAAGGCTTGTGTTACATGGTTAAAGTATATATTTAAATTATGTCAGAAAAATGTTAGAAAAATGTTAGAAAATCTTTTTGGTATATAAACATTGTATTTTGAGAAATAACCGGTTTCGTGTTGTCTTTTCAAATTTCTCTACTTCATTGTGTCGTGTTCGTTCCATATATATATATATATATATATATATATATATATATATATATATATATATATATATATATATACATGCATAATTAAGGATAACATCATTAAAAAATGAACGATTTTATCAGTGGCCAGCATATAATAAAAAACTATATAGGTAAAGTCAATATATAAATATATAATTAAATATATAATAAAGACTAGTATGTAATTAAATATATAATTAAAATACACATATATACCCATACAAATACACGCGTATAAATACGAATATATACATATATTTACACGTATATACGAGGCAACTCTTATTGTCCATCTCAAACCCGTATGTATTTGATCAGAATAATACAGCAGTAAATATAGTGACCGGAGTGAATAAATATACAGTAATCTCTTGACTATCGCAGGTGTTACGTTCCAAAACCCCCGCGATAAGTGAAAATCCGCGAAGTAGAAACAGTATTATACTGTATATTTTTAAAAATTATTTTTATAATTTGTATATATTCATTTTATTATAAATGCAACACAACACCACGGAGGAATCGACGTAAGCTTAAATAATAAACCGCGATAGGCGAACCGCGATAGGTAACCGTGATAGGCGAACCGCGATAGGCGAACCGCGATATGGCAAGGGATTACTGTACATGTATACATAATTAAGGATAACATCATTAAAAATTAATGATTTTATCAGTGGCCAACATAATAAAAAAACCATACAGATAAAATCAATATATTAATATATAATTATCTATAATACATTAAAAGTCAGTTTGAATCTTTCTTGCAATACTACCGAGCCAAATTGGTGCATAATGGGAAAATACTATGAATTAATTTCGTGTGTGTTTTGTGTGCAAGATTCTTGATGTGAATACGTGTGTTGAAAGAAATACAATTAAACCTTGGGAGAGGCATTATGCCGGTAATAAGCACACGCACTGGTTCGGTCCTTTATTTATTTATAAACAGTATTTAGTTGTTTTTTTTTTTGTTTTTTTTTTGTTAGTTCATTTCATTGCACTCTTGCAGTCTCTTCAGTAACCCGTCTCTCCACTTACCCTGAAATGTTAATACGAACGGAATAAAAAAAGTTTCGCGTAAATCGGACAAGTGGTTTTTAAGATATTAGAGGTTTTCGGGTTATAAATACCCTAAACGGTGCATAATAGGAAAATATTCCGAAATTATCTTAATCCTGAAAGGGAAGAAACTCGCAATGCAGGTGTTTCGAACACCCTTGTCGCATTTAGTGACAATTATAGTTTTCCTTTTTGGTAAAACATTGCAAAATGTTGTATATTTTAATTTACACACACACACACACACACACACACACACACACACACACACACACACACACACACACACACACACACACACACACACATATATATATATATATATATATATATATATATATATATGTGGTGGAAGAAGTTTGCATAAGATCCATAATGTGCATTAGTTTCCGTCGTTAATTTCATTGTTTAGCCTCGGGTCGGCGCTAAGTCAGCGGATCACACACCAAAGGTACTTCCGCCTTTTCTTCTCCTTACTAAATTAGGTTTAACCTGCAGTTTCATATTCAATGGCAGTACTGACGTGTCGTACGGCTTGGTTACTTTTCTTGATTTAAGATAGCAATATGTATAAGATTTAACCTCTGATTCTATTAGGTCGAGTGACTATACAGAAAGCACTCCGTTAGCTTGAGGGACTCTCCATTTTTTTCTTTCTTTCCAAAATGGACATCTCCATCTACCAACGTATGCATACGATGCGAAAACTATATTGCACGAGTTTCCAATTTACGGCAGTTTAAATCAAGATTTTAAGAATACCTTTATTTTATTACCACGGAAATAGAATGAGGGACAAAAATTAAAGACTACCAGATTCTTACAATTTATTATTCCCATGGAGATTCTTTTACGAAATTATTCTTTACTGTAATCATAATACAACCACACCTATTTAAGGAAACGGTTTCACGTTGATTCGTAACAGGGAATCGTAAAATTTGATATTATTGAAACAGCTTATTAACTTGGGAAAAGTCAAATTTCTGTCACTGTCTTTTCTCATACATCTCATTAGAGAATGCTTTCAGCATCCGCAACGATTCGCCTCATTCTGGTGATAAGAAAACGTCAGTTGAATATTTGTATTATCAACCTCTTTAATTTTTCTTATCAAAGACCTCATACCAAGAATAGCTCCTTCGTTATTGCCCCTTTTTTCCATACCAGTTCAGCCCTCCAACGGAGTAAGAATATACTTTAACCCCTATTAACTTGTTTTTACTAAAAGACCTTTACATATATGTTTCTAGACAGATGTAGATATAGCAATATATATATATATATATATATATATATATATATATACACACATACATATACATATATATATATATATATATATACACACTCATATATTCATTAATATATGTTATATATATATATATATATATATATATATATATATATATGCATTCATTTGTACATATACATACACACACATACGCACACACACCACGCACACACCACACAGACACACGCCACACGCACACATATACATTCTTATATATGTGTATATATATATATATATATATATATATATAGGAATGTGCATAGACACACGCACACACACAGACACACACATACGCACACACAATGTGGTTGAGGGTTTAGTGTTAGACATTTACTACAGGAGGCTTGTTACATGATTTTTAAGAATATTTTTCGCTATTAATCATTTTTGTTTCTTTTTTATTTATTTTTTATTGTATATTTTCTTATTCTTTTGTTTTCCTTTTTTGTTTTATTATTTTATTTATCAGTTCCCTAATTTGACGTTTAAGTGTTTCAATTACAAGAAGAATAATCAGAAAATTGATGGCGACCTTTCCCCGCTTTACAATTAATCCTAGACTGAAAGAAAGGTTAATTACTTTGCTTTATCTTGCAGGCGTGGCTGTGTGGAAAGAAGCTTGCTTCCCAACCACATGATTCCGGGTTCAGTCCCACTGCGTGGCACCCTGGGCAAGTGTCTTCTTCTATAGCCTCGGGCCAACCAAAGCCTTATAAGTGGATTTGGTAGACGGAAACTGGAAGAAAGCCCGTCGTATATATGTATGTATATATATATATATATATATATATATATATATATATAGATGTATGTATATATGTGTGTGTGTGTGTGTGTGTATGTATGTATGAATGTCTGTATGTATGTGTTTGTTTGTTGTCTGTGTTTGTCCCCCTACCATCGCTTGACAACCGATGTTGGTGTGTTTTACGTCCCCGTCAACTAGCAGTTCGGCAAAAAGAGACCGAGAGAATAAATACTAGGCTTACAAAGAATAAGTCCCATAGTCGATTTATTCGACTAAAGGTGGTGCTCTAGCATGGCCGCAGTTAAATGACTGAAAAAGTAAAAGTGTAAAAGAGCAGACGCCATTGAGGGAGAACCTCTGCATGGACTCTTGGCAGGTTAGAAAAAAACAACAGACAAACCTCACTTGATTCCTTGGTAACCGTTTTGTTTTTCTTACAAAGGGAGACTACATAATTTAGTCCTATGTAAAGCTTTAAAAATAAAAGACTGTATCAACCAAAGTTTTCATTTTTCTTCTTCTAACTTTTACTTCGTTCAGTCATTGGACTCCGGCCATGCTGGAGCATCACCTTGAAGGGTTTGATCGAACAAATTGATCCCAGCACTTATTTTTATTTTTAAAGTCTAGTACTTATTCTATTGGTCACTTACGCCAAACTGTTAAGTTACGGTGACGTGAACAAACCGGTTGTCAAGCCGTCTGATGGAGCACAAACACCGATACAAAGACACCGCGATATGTACATACATACATAATACATACATACGTAGCTGTGTGTTTATATGAAAGACAAGCTTCTTTCAGTTTCCATCTACCAAATCCACTTACAAAGTATTAGTCGATCCAGGCTATTTGTATTATAGTAAGACACTTGTGCAACGTACTGCGCAGTCGGACTGAACCTGGAACCTCGCAGTTCAAAGCGAGTCTTAACTGCACAGCTATGCCTACATACAGTAAGTAAACTATATATAAGTCCCCAAATTTGATTTCTCAGAACGTCGTTATGAACTGCTTCACAAAAGTAGAATGAGAAACAAAATTAAGACGTACCATCTTCTCACAATCTTTTGTTCTGTCTGTTATTGTTTCATTACCTACAATACATGTGGAGATCGCTTGGGAAAATTACTTTTAGGCTGTTTTAAAAAAAAATGATGATCATGGTTTGAAGACTCTTCATAGGAGGAATTCCAACCATGTTTGCCACTTCAACAGCCCCTTTATAGGATCCAGTGACTAAAGACATCATCAGGAGGAACCACGTCCGGTTTCGGACCCTACTCCTCTACCGTTTTCGACGTGGCGGGGTCCCTCTTTTCGGAGGTGTCTTCAGCTCTGGTGTTGAGTACATTTTTTCTTTCTCCGTTTAACTTCTGATCCCTGGCCTCTTCGATGCAGCGTCAACGAGTGTGAGCGGACGACTGACCATCCTTCCAAATTTCCCTTTAAATACTCGCTGGTAGGCTCCAGCAGCCAGCACCGGCTAGTTGTCCCGAGACAGTGTTTAAACTTCAGCTAACCAATAGAGGAGAAGGGTGCATAGTTTTGGCCCACGCCCTCTCTAAACCTGCCTTCCAACAGTGTCGTGTTAGTTTGAGTTTCAGCAGCCTGAGCCGACCAGCTGTTTGGTGGTACAAGCCTTCGAACCAGGAGGAGGAGGGGATGCCATGAACGAGACCGCTACCTGTCAATCAGCGATGCTGCTTAAGTGTCAGCCAATCTGACCTAGCGATGCTATTTCCCAGCCGGCATGCTATGGCTTTCAAGCCATTTTACTGCATCACAAACAACGAAAGTAGTTAAATAAAACCAACCGCCGGAAGCGATTCTTTGATCTAAAATTACTCTAAATATGACAACCACTATCCTTCTTCTATATTTTAATGGTATTATCAAATGAATTGCTTAAGGCAGAATCGTTACCGCACAGAACAAAAGTGCTTTGTGCGTCCTGATTTCCGGCGTTTTACGTTCTCATTACAAATGCCGTCGAGGCTGGCTTTAGCTTTCATCCTTTTGAGATGGATAAAATAATTACAAGTTGAACACTGCGGTCCATTCAGGGTTGCCGATCTTGTGCTAAATTTAGAAAGAATTCTCTGAGTTATTCACTATGTCAATAACAAACACCTGCACTGGTTCAATTTCACTTCTTTTTTTATTATTCAATTTATTCAATTTATTATTCAATTTATTTAGTTATTTAACTAATTAATTAATCGATTATTTGATTAATCATTCGGTTAATTAAGTTCTTTCGTCGCTATTCGCAACATCTTCAATGACAAGTTCTTTCGACTCCAGGTCGGTTTCCTTTATTAGAAACGAGCTCGTTTATATATAGAATTCAAATAATTAAGAGAGAATGAAATCATACAGAGCATAAGCAAGTCTAGATACGTACACGCATCCATCAATGTTTACACGCAGATATATTGATTTCAAATTTTGACACAAGGCCAGCAATTTCGGAGGGGATGAGGTAAGTCGATTACATCGACCCCAGTGCGTAACTGATACTTATTTTATCGACCCGATAGGACGAAAGGCAAAGTCGAGCTCGGTTGAATTTGAACTCAGAACGTAAAGACGGACGAAATGCAGCTAAACGTTTTCACGGCGTGGTAACGGTTCTGCCAACTCACCGCATGGGGATATATTCTTTTCTACTCTATTTTTGGTTTTTGGGGGAAGGGGGCTAGTCGATTA
>NC_142944.1:46978159-46983159 GCF_046866305.1 Octopus bimaculoides | reverse complement strand
GTTGCTAGCGTCGCAACACCTGTGAATCCAAGCCCCCCTTCCCACTACCACCACTAACACTTACACATTGAACACTCAACAACAACAATAACAACCCAATGCATAAAGCAGGCGAGGTTTTGATTCAACGGCTAAGCCTAGAATGGATTCATTAATGTTTCTGTAGAATCTCTCAGAGACTACAGAAACATGTTAAAAAGAAAAAAGCGAAAGATGTGTTTCTATAAACACACCTCTAAATATTATAGGGCTAATACAAACAAACGTACCATAGTGTACAAAACTATATCTTTAAAAAATAGACGTTTAAAAACTGACACAAAGCAAGCAGTTGAACACGGCTTGCAACCCATTTGGAAAGCTGTAACATATCTCTCGAAGGTTAAGAAAAATGGCACAATTGAAGTCAGATTTGCTACAGAAGACGTAGCAAAACAGCACTCAACAGTCCAGCTGAGGAACAGTGAACTTGTCCTGGTTCCAACATACTTGGGACGGCGCGTCGCCAAGTTAAAAATACTGGAGATATCACCAGAAATGAACGCTTGCTGGATTGTCGCAGCCGTCCTCCAAGACTTGGAAGATAAAATCAGAATCATCCAAGTGGAGAAACAAAGAAAAAACAACTGAAATGATCAAGAATTGCAAATAATGGTCTAAATAAACCAAGACGTTTTGGAACAAATTCCTGACCAACTCAGCCTTCCAGATGGCACTTTGCTGAACGTCACAGTTGAGGGCAGAAGGCCAAGATGTTATCAGTGCGGACGGAATAACCACCTAAAAGCCTTCTGCCCACAAATAAAACAGAAAGAGGGCACTACCCCCTTGATACAAACACCACCCACACCAAACAACTGAAGCAACCCCAACAACAAAAGCAGCCTGAACAAGAGAAGAAACCCCACAAAAAGAAAGCAGAGACGGTTCTATCAAACACACCGCCACCACCAACAACTACACAAGAGATAACATCGCTGCCAATAACAACAGAGGCGCTGACCACAACCTCCACCACAGTGCCTACAATACATCATCAACACAGCTCTTGCCAAAGGAACAAAAAACATCAGCAAATTTCATTCAGACATGTCGTGCGGAGAGGCCGACAGAATTCACATGTAAAAGACTAAGAAAAAGGCACAACAGTACACAGACAAATAAAGTTGTACCCCAAAAAAGCATTCAAAATCATCCGTAACCAACAACAATCCACCAACATCCACACTTCTAACATCTTTCATCAACACCACAGACACAGCCGACAGTACAAGGCACAACATGGTCAACACAAAAAGTAAACGGAAATAACAAAAACACCACCTCATCGCCATAAACAGAGACAACACAAATATTTTACATAAAAAAAAACACAGACATCAAAATGACTGACTTTGTTTCCCCCACGGATAATACACCGCTACCGCACACAAATACTTCGAACTTCGCACCATACATACAACAACATAAAATCCAAATTTCCACAGGCGGTTGGAGGCTTCAAGATGAAAGTGTTCTAGAGCCTCTATAAATCCTTGGTCATAGAGACCACCACACCCCACTTAAGAAGAGTAACATCTGCCCCGCTCGCACCCCAGAGCGCTAACGGTAAGGAGTCCTTTCCTTTTTCTCCTTACCAGCTCCTCAAGTGGTCATACTCAAACTAGGTTGCATAAAAGTACGTGGCCTGGGGTCCCCTTGGGAACAAGATCACCTACTCAATGACCTCAGGTCACGAGAAATAGATGTAATAGCCATTACTGAATCCAGATTAACCGAACCGCGAGCTTTCATGCTTACTTTCGATGTCTACGATATCATGCATCTCCGTGTTGACGGGGAATGGGTGGTGGGGGTACTGCGGGATTGTTTCGGAAAGGTCTGAATCTCAAAATAAGGTCAGTCTTCTTGGACACATAAGGTAAGTTGGTGGTCCTGGACGTGAATGATAGTAACGGTGGGGCCTTCAGACTGGTGGCTGTTTACGCCCCGACAGGTGCAGGACAGCCGGAATACTTCAGGCGTCTAGAGGTCTTCCTGGGTAGTGGGTGATTTCAACGTCATCTTAGATGCACAATTGGATTGTGTGGGGCTAGCCGATAGGAAGGGGGATTGCGAAAGCCTCGCAAACCTGCTCAGATACTTTCAACTGCCTGACAGGTACCGACTGGATTTGCCGAATGTGCCAATGTGGACATGGGCAAACCGCATCGGAACATCCAAATCGTATCTAGATAGAGTATTTTGCAGGTCTTTAGATGGGATAGTATTAGTTGTCCACAATTTCAAATGGTCGGCTACATAGATCACAAGTTGGTGACCTGTAAGGTCGACTTAGATAGCATACGTAGACAGGGTCCCGGCTACTGGAAACTGAACACGTCACTCCTGGCGTGCCAAGCTTACAGAGACCGGATTAAAGAGTTAGTTCAAAAAGCTTTGACGGGGGAAATCGTCAACAATAAATGGTGATGTAACCTAAAAAGAGCCATCAAAGTAGAATCAGTTAGATTTAACAAAGTTTTAGCTCTAAAAAGAAACAGATTAGAGGGCGATTTAGTGAGAAAGCTAGATGAGACGCTTAAGAAAGGCATTGGAACTGACATGCTGGCAGCGAGGTTGACCCTCGATGAACACTTCAACACCAAGCACGAAGGTTGCATTTCAGAGCTAAAGCACGTGCTCTGAGGCAAGAGGGAACCAATACTGCCCGATGGACCCTGGTGACTGAGGCGCAAAATGGCAAAAAAAAAACACCATTCGGTCGTTGGTGGACCAAAATGGGCGCACGGTGAACGAGCCGGAGCAGATGTGTGCGAATTTTCAGCTGCATTTTGCCGAATTGTTCGGGACGAACGGTAAGCCAGATCGCAGGATGGATTTCACTGCCTACCTCGATGGCCTGCCACGACTCTCAGCAAGAGATGCAGAGTGTTGCGAAAGACCGATGACAACTGAGGAAATACGGGACGAGATAATGGGCTGCACGAGAGCCAAATCTCCAGGATTAGATGGTCTGCCTACGAGCTTTATTCTAGGATGCCAGACTTGTTTGCAGGACTCTTGGCAGATATCTACTGTAACTGGCAACAGAATGAGAGAATTCCAAAATCTGTGAGCCGAGGAGCAGTGCTACTGCTGAGAAAGAATCCAAACATGGGGGTGTGTATGAGATAATTTTAAGCCCGTCACTCAGCTAATGCAGACATGAAAATTTTGGCCAAAGTGTTAGTGAAGAGGTTGGCGCGCGTCGGCGAGAAACTGGTTGGAGACGCACAAATATGCACCATCCCAAACAGGTCCATCCACAACAACCTCCACCTCATGTGCTAGAATGGGTAGGGCCCTGATCAATTTAGATAATCCAAAAGCCTTTGATAGGATTGTCCATCAATATCTGGCGGCTGTTCTCATGGCAGCCGGTTTCGGTCCGGTTTTCCACGGTTGGATCGCTGCAATGTACAACGACATCTGCTCGGTAGTCCAGGTGAATGACCACCTATCGGAACCATTCAACATCGTGCATTCGGTCCGTCAAGGGTACCCAATCTCGTCCCTTCTGTATGAACTGACCCTCGAGCTATTACTTCGGAAACTGGAGAAGTTGAGAGGCATCTCGCGTGAACTAGGATGTGGGATAGTTGTGTTGGCGTACGCAGACATCACAATCACAGTGTCGGACGGCAAGCATATAGATCAGGTCAGCACTACTGTGAAAGAATACGAGGAAGTAATGGGAGCAAAGATTAATCTGGAAAAATACATGGGCCTGCAGCTCGACACCTGGAGAGGCAGCTCCATGCCGACCGACAGCGTTGTAGGACGTTGGACGGTCGGGCCAGTAAAATTGCTCGAGGGCTGGTTCGGACCGGATCTCCAACTGGAAAAGAACGGGAGCAAGGTGACGAGCAGGGTAGCCAATCTCACCCAGAAATGGGCCGAGAGGAAGCTATCTTTGAAAGGTCGGGCAGAGGTGGCGAACACATACGTCGCCTCAGTCATTTATTACCGTCTCACCGTCGTGCCTTCCCCAGTTCGTACCTGGTCAAGCTGGAGCGTTTGCTTTTCCGCCTCTTATGGAAAGATTGGACTTCGCTGGTCAGGCGCTCCATTTGCTGTCAACACCCTATGAACAGTGGGCTGGGTATGCCGTGGCTTTTGATCCGCAGACATGCGCTGATGCTGCGGTACATCCAGCGTTTCCTACACGATGGTGAGCAGGTGTGGTCGCCGTTTGTCAGACTCGCTTTCCTGCAGCACGTCTCTTTGAGTGAGCTGCAATCTTGGATCAAGCGTAGACCGAGGCTGGGTGTCTGGCACCTTGAGTGTCGCCAGACGCTCTCGCTCCTCAGCCAGTCGGACAATGCGGTTAGTAGAAGTTCTACTATGGCGTTGTACAGAGGGTTAGCGGTGAAAGGAAACGACGACGTTCTTGGGGAGACTCTAAGCGTCGATGAATTTCATCTCGCCAGTCTATTCCAGAGGACTTCCGGGTCGGGGCTAATAGATAACTTCCAGAAATCACCGAACTTAGAGTCGTTGAAGAAATTGTTCCAGTGTGGATGTTTAACTTTGTCTCCCACTCTGTCTCGAAGTATCCATTTAGTTCTTATTAAATGAGATAAGGATATTTTTCCTTGAGTCATTTAAATCGTATTCATTCATATTTCTGTCGTTAGTTTCCATTCATGGAAATCGTTCAGTTATTATCTATGTTACGTTATGTCATAAATGACAGAAAAGCGAAGATATTACTTTATGAATTTGTAATATGTGTCTCTATATAACGCATTGGTGTTAATCTATCCGTTACTTTTTTATCCGTCCATCTTTTACTTTGTTTCGGTCATTGGACTGCGGCCATACTGGGGCACCGTTTTGAACAGTTTCAGTCGAACAAATCGACCGCAATACATATATTTTGTTTTTAAAGTTTGGTGTACTTATACTATCGGTTTCTTTTGCCGAACTGCTAATGTTATGGTGAGGTAAATGAACCG
>NC_142944.1:46973159-46975659 GCF_046866305.1 Octopus bimaculoides | reverse complement strand
GATCCATCCACGACTATACTACCACAATTGTATGTCTAGAACAATAAATCAGTAATGTATCCTTCCATTTTAAGACGTTATAATGTGATTTAGAGTAATTTCACAGCTGTTTCTCACTAGTCAAGCGACAAACACAGAGACGCTTTCTTTGCCCCTTGTACGAGCTAATTACAGGATCGGTTGTTCCTTCCCGTTAATTTATAACATTGTGCTACTTTTGGAAGTAATAGTTAATAGTTGTAGTAACAACGTGAAGGTTGCTGGTGAGTCGGATTCCAAATTTATTACACCATGTTGCGATCAGAGTTTGAACCCCTGTTATGGTGAATGTAATCTTTTATCGTTTCATCCAGTTATCAGTTGTGGATAAAATTATTATATCGTCCCCAGTGCGTAACTGATGCTTTATTTATTGACCCAGAAAGGATGAAAGGCAAAGTCGAACTCGGCAGCATTTGAACTTAGAACGTGAAGACAGACGAAATACCGCTAAGCATTTCGCCCGGCGTGCTCACGATTCTTATTTCTTTACTGCCCACAAGGGGCTAAACATAGAGGGAACAAACAAGGACAGACAAAGGGATTAAGTTGATTACATCAACCCCAGTGCATATCTGGTACTTATTTAATCGACCCCGAAAGGATGAAAGGCTAAGCCGACCTCGGCGGAATTTGAACTCAGAACGTCACGGTAGACGAAATACCACTAAGCATTTTGCCTGGCGTGCTAACGATTCTGCCAGCTCGCTGCCTTGGTTATGGATAAAATAATGCCTAGTTAGGTACCTGTATCGATTTAATCAAACATTATTTTTGTGGCCGTGTACTTCCAGAATGAGGTGATTGGACACGGCAATATGGAAGTTGGCGATTTGGAACAGTTGACGGGACAATAAGCCTGCTTCGGCAATGGTTTTTCTTTCTGTTTTTCTCTCCCACCCTTTCCCTATTCTTCTCCTCTCCCCTTCACCGTTCCCTCTCTCTCTCTCTCTCTCACTCTTCCTCCTTGACTCTCTTGTTGCTCACACGAGACCAACGGTTATCTTTCTTTCTTGCACTTCCTTCCTAAAGACAAAACGTGCTTTTACCTATCTCTTCTCAAAGCTCGTTTTTCCAGCGTTCAGCACTTCACATCGTCTTGGCTTAAGACCTTTCACCGTTTGTTTTTACTGGTTTGTTCTCACTGTCCTGTTTTTGTTACCTCTTTCACCCTCCGCAAAAAATCCCAAATTTTATTTAATTTGCTTTTCGGAAAGGACTGTTTTAATGAAGTCGTGTCTTGCCCATACCTTCGAAACGCGGAGTAGATAAAACAGGAGACAACTGATGAAGGGAATGTTCTTTATGTTGCCTCTCTCGTTTCTCTATTTGTTTCTTTCGTTGTTCGAAAAAGTTCGTTTTCTGTTTTTGTTTTTGTGTTCTCTTTTCTCATTTGTTCATCTTTTTTTTTTGATGTCCTGTACCCATATATGCATGTATATATACATATGTATGTAGGTATGTACATATATGTATGGATATATGCATGTATTTATATATTATATATATATATGTATATACATATATATATATGTATATATGTGTATATACATATATATATATGTATGTATATGTATGTATATATATATTCACATATTCTTTTTTCTTTTGTTTCAGTCATTTGATTGCGGCCATGCTGGAGCACCGCCTTTAGTCGAGCAAATCGACTCCTGGACTTATTTTTTTGTAAGCCTATTTCTTATTCAATCTGTCTCTTTCGCCGAACCGCTAGGTTACGGGGACGTAAACACACCAGCATCGGTTGTCAAGCGATGGTGGGGAGACAAATACAGAAACAGAAAAAAACACACAAATACACACACACATATATACAACGAGCTTCTTTTAGTTTCCGTCTACCAAATCCACTCACAGGGCTTTGGTCGGCCCGAGGCTATAGGAGAAGACACTTTCTCAAGGTGCCACGCAGTGGGTTGAAGCCGGAACTATGTGGTTGGTAAGCAAGCTATACTAATTTACGGAAATCTCATTGACGATGGTTGAGCATTTATTGCAGGGTCTGAAATCGATTGATATAGAATCATCTGTTAACTACTTGTGAATTTTATTCACAAAAAGTACGCTAATCTATTTTTGCTCGTTTCCTCATTTTCACCTGTGTAAGTGAATGATTTAAGTGGTTTAGAGTCGTTTTGACTTCTATTTCTAGCATGTTGGTACTTTTCCCATTTCATTATAGTTGCATATACTCTTTTACTTGTTTCAGTTATTTGACTGCGGCCATGCTGGAGCACCACCTTTAGTCGAGCAAATCGACCCCAGGACTTATTCTTTGGAAGCCTACTACTTATTCTATCGGTCTCTTTTGCCGAACTGCTAGGTTACAGGGATATAGACACACCAGCATCGGTTGTCAAGCGACAGTGGGGGACAAAACACAAACACACAAACACATACACACACATACATATATATATATATATATATATATATATATATA
>NC_142944.1:46965659-46968159 GCF_046866305.1 Octopus bimaculoides | reverse complement strand
TCCCGGCCCGAAGGTCGTCTTAAACAGGCGGGTCAGGTATTCCTCGTCGACGCCCAGGTTCGCCCCGAGATCGTCGTCGTACCTTCCCTCCACTAATCCACTATAGAATGCGTTAGTTGTGATGCAGTCGCTCAAGGTTGACCCGGGTTGTTGGAGTTGCCGAAGAGCAGCGCGACACTCGCGGTGCCATTCGCCCTTCCTCGGCGTCTTCTTGATCCACGACTGCAGTTCGGTCATGGAGACGAGCTGCGGGAAAGCGCGCCGCACAAACGGTGACCACACCTGTTCACCGCTGTCTACGTAGAGCCGGAGATGTCGCAGTCTCAGCGCGTGTCTGCGCATCATCAACCACGGCATGCCCAGTCCTCCTTTTAACGGGTGTTGGCAGCAAACGGATCGCCTAACCATCGGAACGCTTCCTTTCCACAAGAAGCGGAAGAGGATGCGCTCCAGTTTGGTGATGGTAGGGTCGGGACAAGGAACGACGGTCAGGCGGTAGTAGATGACGGACGCGATGTACGTGTTCGCCACCTCCGCCCGACCTTTCAGGGAAAGCTTCCTCTCGGCCCATTGCCGGGCTAGAGTGGCCACCCTTCTCGTTATCTCGTCCCAGTTCTTCTCCGTTTGGAGGTCTGGACCAAACCAGACCCCGAGCATCTCAACCGGACCGTCAGTCCAACGTCCCACGACGGAGGCGCTACTTGACGGCATGGGGTTGCTTCTCCAGGTGCCGAGCCGCAAGCCCACTGACTTATCCCGGTTGATTTTCGCTCCCGTTACCGCTTCGTAGTCTCTCAGTGTCTCGCCGACAAGCTCGATGTGCTTTTGGCTAGACACTATGACGGTGACGTCGTCCGCGTATGCCGACACGCTCGTCCCGCATCCCAACTCTCGCGGAATGCCCCTCAGCGTCGCCAGCTTCCGCAGTAGTGGCTCGAGAGTCAACACGTACAGAAGCGACGAGAGGGGGCATCCCTGACGGACCGAACGTGCAATGTCGAAGGGTCTTGATAGATGCCCATTGACGCGAACTACCGAACGGATGCCTCTGTACAAGGCAGCCATCCAGCCGCGGAAAATGGGACCGCAGCCGGCTGCTATGAGGACAGCCTCCAAGTATTGGTGGTCTACCCTATCGAAAGCTTTCGATTGATCTAAATTGATCAGGGCCCCACCCATGCCAGGTTCCTTAACTACCCTCTCTATGATGTAGCGCATCAGATGGAGGTTGTCATGGATGCTCCTGCCCGGCACCGCGCACGTTTGCGCCTTGCCGATCAGTTTCTCGATGACAAGCGCCAACCGCTTGGCTAACACCTTGGCCAAAATTTTCAAGTCTGCATTGAGCAGAGTGATGGGCCTAAAGTTATCTATGACGTCCCCCTTGTTTGGATCTTTCTTCAGCAGCGTTACGGCTCCTCGACTCACAAAACCGGGAATGCTCCCGTTTTGCTGCCAGTTGCAGTACACCGCCACCAAGACGTCTCCAAACAAGTCTGGCTTACAGTTGTAAAGCTCGTAGGGCAGACCATCCAAACCCGGAGATTTGTCCCTCGAGCATCCCGCCATCGCGTCCCTCACTTCCGCCGCCGTGATGGCACCTTCGCAGCACTCCGCTTCTCTTGCCGAGAGTCGTGGCAAGCTGTGCAGGTAGGCACTGAAGTCCACCCTGCGTTTTCGCTCGCCATTCGTCCCAAACAGTCGAGCAAAGTGCCGCTGAAAGGCCTCACACACTTTGCTTGGCTCGAGCAGTTCGCGCCCCTTTTCGTCCACCAGAGACCGAATGGTGGCTTTGTTGCCCTGTTGCGCCTCTGCCACCCGGGCCTCTCGTGCGGCTCCAACACCTTCGTTTCTTAGAGCACGCATCCTAGCCCTGACAACGCACCCTTCGTGTTTGGCGTTGAAGTGTTGGTCAAGGGCCAACCTCGCCGCCAAAACGTCGGATGCGATGCCACTTCTAATTGCCTCTTCTAGCTTCTTAACTAGTTCACCCTCTACTCTGTTTCTGTCTATGGCTAGTGCTTTGCTATACCTAACCGCTTCTGCTTTTATTGCTCTCTTGAGGGCAAACCACCATTTGTTATTGATGATGGCTCCTGTCAAAGCCCTCTTTACTAACGTGCTAATCCGGTCTCTGAAAACTGGTCTCGACGGGAAAGACGCGTTTAGTTTCCAGTAACCGGAGCCCTGCCTATGTGTCTTATCTAAGTCTAGCGTACACGTCACAAGTTTGTGATCCGTGTAGCTGACTATGTGAAATTGTGGACACCCTATGCTATCTCTATCTACTCTCCTACACAGTATTCTATCTAGATACGATCTCGACGACCCGATGCGGTTTGTCCATGTCCACATTGGTGCATTCGGGTAATCGAGTCGGTACCTGTCAGACAGTTGAAAGCGTCTGAGCAGGTCTTTGAGGCATTTGCATCCCCGTCTATTCCTATCTCTGCCCACATAGTCTAGATGCGTGTCCAAGGTAGCATTCCAATCCCCCACT